>NW_003852543.1:1215340-1224263 GCF_000181295.1 Otolemur garnettii | reverse complement strand
GTATAAGGGCCCTGAGCGGTGCAGAGGCTGGGACTCATTCCCTGGTGCCCTCATGGCTTAGCTTTACTGACCAGATCACTTTTGCCAACCTCTCCCAATTACCAAAGTTCCATCGAAACTCCACTCAAACCAGGAAGTTCAAACCTGAGATTTAGTCAGCTGGTGCTAACAGCCTCATTGTACATCAGCAGAAACAAGACCCTCTTTCTCTGTTCTCAAAGGCAAGGAGAGTTAAGATGGGGCTGGGTTCCAACTCTGTACTCTGGGGTAGGCCTGATTCGCCCACAGGGTCTCCTGCAGACTTAGAGAGAGGCACCACTCCAGGACCCACCATATCAGCTCCCTTTCAGTCCTCCATTCAGCCCTCCGTACCCTTGACTCAGGAGAAGGGGGAGCATGCCTGCTCCTCTCCTGGGGGCTGCACAGGCCCAGACATTTAGCTGCCATGGCTTCCACGGATCGAGGCATGGCTGAACTGGGTCACAGCCAATGACAAGCAAGCATGGTTGCTGAAGTCACAGTGGGCACTTCTGTCCCCAGATGTTAACGAGTGTGAGCTCTACGGGCAGGAGGGGCGCCCCCGGCTCTGCATGCACACCTGTGTCAACACCCCGGGCTCCTACCGCTGCACTTGCCCCAGTGGATACCGAACCCTGGCCGATGGGAAGAGCTGTGAGGGTAAGACCACAGCAGAAGCGGGTGACCTCAGGGCTAGAGAGCACCGTCTGCACTGGGTCACCTGCTGTCGCAAACCCCTAGGACCTGACAATTGGGAGTGGGTCTTTAAAGGAGTCAAAGTTTCAGATACCTTCAATTTTTAAAAAAACTCTGGCCAAAGAGCCACTCAAAGATCAGGCTGTATTGCCATCTGCATAAAGAGGCAAATCAGTTGCTTAACCATCCTGGCAAATAATCTCTTCTGGCCTTGTGAAAATAACTTTTTTTCAAGATCAAGTCACTTCCATCCATGCAGCAGTGCCTTCAGCTAGGGCTGAACCCTAAGGCAGAGTGGTCAGGTGTCACCCATGTCATATAATCTGGAGGAGCCCACAAGTCCTCATAAGACTGTGTAGGTACTTGCAAGTCCACCTCTGAAAGGGACAGCAGCTGACAGGCACTTATATCCCTTAGTGTGGTCAGGCTCCATAGCACCAGCCCTGTTGCATGGCTCACTGAGCATACAAGAGGTAGAGCCCCCAGAGACTGGCCAGAATGAGGTTCTCCTGGGCTTGAGGGCCAAAGGGAGGAGTTATCAGAGCCTGACAGATTGTGGCCATGGAGGACACAGCCACCGCTGATTGAATACTTCCAAACCCAATTGGAAGCCAGAAAGCCTGGGGGCCAGGAGATAAAGTCCAGCCCAGTCAGCCTCCCAGGACCAGAGGGTGGATTTGGGGATGGAGGGAGTTGTACAAATGGAAAATAACTGGCTCAGCTTTCACTCCTGTGCTAAAGCCTGCCCTTAGAGGAGAGAGCCCTTTGATCACCAAGAAACGTCTACGGTGGGGTGGAGACAGGGGCGGGAGAGGATGTGTGCGAAGTAGGGTGGCTGGCAGGATGAGAGGCTGAGGGCTACATAACAGTCACCACCATCACCACCAGATACATCTCGGGACACTGGGCACACTAACAGGGTCTCCCATCACCTCATCTTCTCTCAGGGCAAATACAGATACTAGAGGATACAGATATCAGAGCTGCGTGTTAGTTCAGTGTCAAAGTGCACATCTCAGGTCTGAAAGCCAAATGGGGTCTCCTGCTGTTCATCCTGATTCCGAGGCCTGGAACCCCGGTGCTACAGTGGGCCTTTGGGGGAACTGGGTCTGTGATGCAGGTCCATCTCCCCCAAGTGTATATCCGGGTGAGTCCATGGACACAGACACAGAGAGAAGCCCACTGGCCCCACACGATGCCCATGAACCACTAAGGGAGCAGTGCGGGAGGGAGAGCAGAGGACTCCTCTGCAGACTGGTGTGTGAGGAGAGCTGGCTCCCTAATGGCATCCTCCTGGGGCTCCCTGCAGGGCTCAGAGGAGTGCAGCCTCAGACTGGAGTAGGGGAGGCATCCAGACAGCCACCTGTCCCCCCACCTGCCTGCAGCCCTCCCTACAGTAGTCATGGAGGCCCACACAGGATTGCCCAGGACTAGGAAGAGGCAGGCCCCAGCTGTGGGGCTATGGGACGCCTGGAAAAGGAGCAGAGAACTCATACAAATGAGAGAGAGAGGATGGATGTCTGTTTTTGGCATGGGTTGAGGCTGAGAGGAAGGCTTTCCAGAAGATTCAAGTGTTTTTCTAAATTGATGACAAGTAACAACCATGCAGGAGAGACTCGAGGGCACTTGGTCTGAGAAGGAGGCAAGTCTGAGGGCAGCACCGTGGCTGGTAACACTTATGCTTTGGCACCTCTGAGACCTGTCCTACCCCGGGAGATCAGAGTCCCAGGGAGGGTGCTCCCTAGCACTTTCAGTTCTGCTGCACTTCCGCAGGACCCTGATTCCAAATGGTTAAGGCAGACAGGCTTCCTGATTTAACAGTATTCTTGGGTATCTGGAAAGCTTGCTGTGCGTGGAACACCAGGTTCCGGTGCCTATGAGGGCCTCTTGTGTTGTTCTGTCTGTGATAGAGGGACAGTTGGGGGGATTCTCACCTCATTGTATGTCCTGTATTTCAGATGTCGATGAGTGTGCGGGCCCACAGCATGTGTGCCCACGGGGGACCACGTGCATCAACACCGGTGGGGGCTTCCAGTGTGTCAGCCCCGAGTGCCCTGAGGGCAGCGGCAATGTGAGCTATGTGAAGACATCCCCCTTGTGAGTAAAGCCAGGGCTACCCGCACCTGGGCATGGACATTCCTCACCTGCACACACCCATGTATACGTGCCCACAGGCATCAGTGTTCCTCATCCACACACATTCATGTACAGGCGCTCATGGTAAGGGACATCTCTCACCTATGCATATCCACACACACCTGCCTATCCATGCACCTCCATATGTATCCTGTGGGCATGGACATCTCTCAGGCTCCATATGATGTGGGGTCAGTTTCTTCCTGGAGGCTCTTGAGAGAAGGTACAGTTATGTCATAAGAAAGAGAAGAGGCAGGGGCCTGGGAGTCTGGCGTCTCTGAGCTTCCATTTCCCTTAAATGGTTGCATTTAATGCATTGTTCGAATGCAGTAAGAACCCAGTTTGTGCTACAAGGAAGTAATGTACCAAGTGTCCTCCTGCTGCATAGAGGATGATGGGGTTGCAGCTACCCAGGGTAGCACAGTCGGAGGGGGCAGCTGGAAGGGTGAAGTTGTTGGTTACCTGATGAATCCTATACCAGCCCAGGAGACAGGTGTATATCACACAGATTTGGGAGAGCATCAGTTTTTCATGCTCACATACCTAGTAATTACAGACTCCAGTTACCTCGTGTAGCCCATGCATGTTGCAGTATATCCCCCATTTTCCCAGTGGACTAGAAGGTTCAAAGCTTAGCAGGTGAGGCATTTACACAGTAAATACAGGGTTTGTTTCTTTGACTGTTTGTTTTTGAGTTGGGAAATGGGACTGTCAGGGAAGTAACTACAACTATCATGAAGCATCTACATTTTCTTCTCAAAAGAGATCATAGGAGCCCTAGCATTGTCTTTAAAGTGAAGACAACTGACTTCATAACCTGGGTTACTTGAATTGCTTTTTGCATTAAGTCAGTGGCACTGAAGAGTGGCAGTTTAATTAGAGTGAAGAACTAGAGCCTCCCTCAAAGGAAGGGACAGGGAACCCATCCACCACGGCCTCCAGGGCATTCGATTAACAGCTGGATTCTCATGAGGTACAGAATCACTAAAATTGTATTTGTCTTTTATGTATGGTAAAATAGAGATATATGGAAAGCATTGATTCTGAATGGTTGAGGAAGACAGGGTTTCCTGCTTTAGGAATAAATGTTGCATCTGGGAAGCTCAGCGCCTGCAGAGAACCACATTGCAGGAGGGTGCCAGCCAAATGCTGAGGTCCCTCGCCACTAAGAGAGGTCTCAGCGCAGGTGGAAAGAGCACCTGGTTTGAATATCAGCCCTGCCATCATTATTTAATATTCCCAGACCTTATTTTTCTGTAAGAACTATAGTAGTAATGTATCTACATATACACACGCACACACACACAGAGAAGGCTGGTCACATCCTTTCTGGGCCTGACCCCAACCGCATTCACTTGCCTGCAGCTCGATAGCTCCTGGGAGAGGGAACTGTGGCTGGGAAAGGTCATCCAGGTGGCCTCTGCACATGGGCAGGTGGGGCAACCGGCTCAGAGCAGCGCCTTGAGTTTCTTCAGGCCAACTGCCTCTCCATTTCCTCTCTGCTCTAGCCAGTGCGAGCGAAACCCCTGCCCCATGGACAGCAGACCCTGCCGCCACCTGCCTAAGACCATCTCCTTCCATTACCTGTCTCTGCCCTCCAACCTGAAGCCACCCATCACGCTCTTCCGCATGGCCACAGCCTCCGCCCCCAGCCGGCCTGGGCCCAACAGTCTGCGGTTTGGGATCGTGGGTGGGAACAGCCGTGGCCATTTCGTGATGCAGCGTTCAGACCGGCAGACTGGGGAGCTGATCCTCGTCCAGAGCCTTGAGGGGCCTCAGACGCTGGAGGTGGACGTTGACATGTCAGAATACCTGGACCGCTCCTTCCAGGCTAACCATGTGTCTAAGGTCACCATCTTCGTGTCCCCTTATGACTTCTAAGTGTGCTGGTAGGGTACCAGGGTATGGAGATCTGGCTCATTCTCTTCCTGGAAGACTCCACTGTGGGCACTGTGGGCGACAGACGTCTCTCCCCTCCCACCTGGTCCCTGCCCACCTGCCTGTTCACCCAGGCTTCTGGGGCAGTGCTGTATACTGTCCCATGAGTGGCACAGAAGGGCAGCCGCAAAACCCAAATGCCGGCATCACATTTTATTTTCTGCTTTAAGGCCCTTCCTTAGATTATGTACTAACTTGCTCAAACCTTTTTTCAGGGATGGGCAGCTTTTTGAAATGCTGTGCAAACAGCATGGTGAGTTTGAAATAGCCAGGGAGGGAAAAGCTTGTAATGTATGTCAGGTGCTTTCAGCCCTTCTGCAGGGTGACCGCCAAGCTTGCTCTGAGCGAGGTGGTTCTGGTTATGCTGAGGGGCCAGCCACACCTCCGCACATGTGGCACAGGGGGTGAGTCTCCTCCCACGACCCGACCTGGCACACTGTTGTCTGCCTTCCCCCCTGTGACATGCCCACTGGCCTTCTCATCAGAGGGTCACGGAGGGCCTGTGAACTCCATGCAGATCCTTCTAGACCAAGGAACCATCATGAAACTATGGATTCTACCTGGGTTACTTCTCTTTTGAGAAATCATATCTCAGCTACATATCTGGTATTATAACTGAAGAAATAAAGTCTGTTGCTCCTCCCTGCCCCCGTGACTTCTCCCTGAGCTTGAGGCAGCCCAGTTCCTTCTAGGAGGTGATAGCTGGCTCTCTTCCTGCCTGGGTTGCATACACTGGAATAAATGAATAAGACAAAACACAGAGGTGACGTTTGGGATTGTTCCACCAATACAAGTTTGTCTTGGCCACATGGGAGACTGGTAAGGACATCCGGCTGTGGAGAGTTCAGGAAAATGCTCAAATTGTCATTGATTCTATGGCCTTCTACTTCCTATGGAAGAATCATGGGGTGATGTTCTCCAGGTGACTAAAGAAAGAAAATATAGACCAGGGCTGAGAGTGGGCTGAGGGTGGCATGGGGTGAGGGAGCCCATTACAGTTAAAACTTAAGAGGTAGCTGATAGCTGAGCTGTGAGGAAGTTTCTTCATTTGTTCATTCGTTTGTTTGTTCATCCTCCCTCCCTGCCTGCCTGCCTTCCTTTCTTCCTTCCTTCCTTCCTTCCCTTCCTCCTCTTCCTTCCCTTCTCCTTCCTTCCTTCCTTCCTTCCTTCCTTCCTTCCTTCCTCCCTCCCTCCCTCCCTTCCCTTTCCTTGAGTAAGTTTTGGAAAGAAGTTTCAATATCCAAATACATGTGAATCTATTGGTGGGATTTCATCACACGTATTTTATTTTTAAATTATTGGGCCCTGGTCTGAGATGGAACTAGAGGACGTGTGTTGCACATTCAGTGATCAAGCCCATATCTACATGGTTTCTAGGATGATATATCCTTGCCCTACTTTTGAACAAAGAAAATAGCATGGTCAAGAGTTGTTTTTGAAAATTTTTTTCTCATCCTAAGGGCTCAGCTGCAATCGCTCTCTAACAACTGAACAGGTGTCTGCAAACTGCTTTTCTGAGTTATTACAAGACTTCTTAATGATCCACAGCCTCATGCTTCTAAATGTTGCTTTGCTGGGTCAGACACCTGCATGCCATATGGTCCCATGTGTGGAACACCGGGTAGAAGAGTTCAGAGCCCTGGCCAGGTTCCTGGGTGAGATGTCACAGCTGTGGGTTCTTCCTCCTGGGGATGGGTGGTTCAGAGGGACAAGGCTCTGACTTCCCAGCAGGCGAGGAGTGATTTGAGAGTCTACAGAGCAGGTGCCTCAAACTAGCATTTGATGATGACTTTGATGCCAAACAGGCTCAATCTAAAGCAACAGTTTTTATCATCAAGCGCTGCCATGGTCAAACCTGCTCCCTACTGATGAAATCACTTGCTGAGCCCCAGTTCCCATGGCACCAAATATGAAGGCCTGACTGCTGAGGGCCCTCCCCCTGCTGGGTAATGTCTTGTTCTCTGTGCCCTGTCTCCTCACTTTCTCCTGTGGAAACCAACTTCTCGTTTCCCCTTTCGTAGCTCCCATCTGCACTAGGTCAGAGTAACTAGTAGTTACCAGGCATTAATTTGTATCCTAGGTAGTCAAGTTGCATATTATCTAGGGGACATTAAAACTTTGTATTATGCAAAGTTGAACACATACAAAAGTGGAGAGAATAGTATAATGAACCCCATGTCTGAATCATCACCAACTTCAACAATTAATCCATAGGGCAATCTTGGTAAATGTTTCATTTACCTTTACCCCACATCATGATGATTTTGAAGTAAATCCCAGATACCACATCGTTTTATCTGTAAATATTACAGTATGTAGCTCTAAAAGATAATGACCTTTTAAAAAAGATGACATAATGCCTTTCATGTCTAAAAATAGTAATTCTTCATTACTGTTGAAAGAGTCATTGTTCAAATTTCTCTGAGTGGCTCACGACTTTTTGTTTGCTTGAATGAAGTCTATGCACTGTCATTTATTGACATGTGTCTTAAGTCTTTTTTGATCTCTAGAAGAGGGTCTCAACCTTCAGCATATGTTAGAATAATCTGGAGGTTTGTTAGAAGGCAGGATAGCATGTAGTTTATGCTATAAAATTTCTCACAGTCTAGTTTTTGCTAAGTGCATCTCTTTGGTGTCTTTTAACGTGTTCCTGTGTCCTGTCTATTTCTCATAAATTCAGAGATTTAATCAGGTGCAAGTTAGATCTTTGGCAGGACTACTTCCTTGGTGTTGATAAGTACTTCCAGTAGAAGGCAGTCCTGGTCACCTCTTTTTTCTGGTGTTAGCAGCAACTGATGATTATGGCATAGACAGATCTATTTTTCCTTTAGGGGTTTTAGTTAATAGTCTAGGACTATTTTTTTTTCTTTGTTGGCTTTACCTTATAAAGAGAAACATCTTCTGATCACTTATTTTGTTACCCGTCGCTGCCCCTGTCGCCCCGTCACTGTCACTGCACAAAGGAATCAGGCAGCACACGGATTGAAGTACAAGTTTCTAAGAGGTGGGCTAACCATAGGTGCAGGGTAGCCCCGAGCAACCTCCACAGTAGCTATTTATTGAGACGGAACATAACAGGTGAGGGGAGTGTTATTAGATAATGACTGTGTGCTTAAGGATTGCCACGGGCTCAGGCTCTCTCCCCGCCTCGCCAGAAGATGCTTAAGATTTAACACCTGGGGGTGAGTTAGCTGAGGGTCCGCCCCCAAGCTGCAAAACATCTCGCCCACAGGCCGTCCTGCTCTCGGCGTCTCCTACAGTGACCCTGGTATTTGGTTTGTCTATGAAAGGTAGGACGAATTCTTGACTTCCTTTATATTTTCCAGTTTTTAAAATGAGGTGGTTCCCTGGCATATTTCTAGATGTCCAGTGAGAATTATTTTCTTCTTCACATATATTATATAAACTCATGGCTGAAATACATTTGATGTGTATTATTATTCTTGTTAATAATTGCAGTTATTGCCCTTATCTTGGCTCAAATTATTCTATCTTTGGTCCTTGTGAGCTGCTTCAAATTGGTTGATTCCTTTTGAGATAGCTCTAATCATCTTTGATGGTCTCCTAGCTATTTTATATCTATTTTACCCCACCCCTGAAATTAGCCACTTCTCCCCAAGAATTCCTGGTTCCTTCTAGTGGGGAATGGTAATCACCAAACAAAATCTGGGTGCTAAGAGTGCTCATTGCTAAAAGTTAGGTCAATGTTTCTTGGCTTCAGTGGCTAGAGATAGGAAATATGGTATTTGTATTTTTAAGAAAGATAATATATTCTCAGCGCCCATAGCTCAGTGGTTAGGGTGCCGGCCACATACACCAGGGCTGGCGGGTTGGAACCTGGCCTGGGCCTGCTAAACAACAATGACAACTACAACAAAAAAATAGCTGAGTGTTGTGGTGGGCGCCTGTAGTCCCAGCTACTTGTGAGGCTGAGGCAAGAGACTTGCTTAAGCCCAAAAGTTTGAGGTTGCTGGAAACTGTGATGCCACAACACTCTACTGAGGACAACATAGCGAGACTCTGTCTCAACCAGGAAGAAAGAAAAATAATATATTACATGAGTTTATGCTAATACTTCCAATTCAGTTCAGGACTATAGTTTTCTTTCTTCTTCTTCTTTCTTTTTTTTTTTTTT
>NW_003852543.1:1182611-1215048 GCF_000181295.1 Otolemur garnettii | reverse complement strand
GCTGAGGCAGGAGACTTGCTTGAGCCCAGGAGTTGGAGGTTGCTATGAGCAGTGAAGCCATGGCACTCTACCCAGGGGCTCAGCTTGAAGCTCTGTCTCAAAAAAAAAAAAAAAAATCACCAAAATAATTACAAATTAAAAAAAAACCCTGAACTCCTTAACAATGCCAACACTACTACAAAACTATGATTACTGAAAACAGTTAAAATGTTTCTTTTGTAACTCTTTTTGTCCTCAAAATTTATGCCATTAGGGGTACACAGTCAACTTGCTATTTTAAAATCACTTGGAATAGTTACTCTCTCTGTGGAGTGCTCCAAACTATAATCAAGATTATGTTTATTTATGCCATTTTGCTGAAATTTTTAGAGATTGCTTTTTAATTTCAAATGTTTTATACTTATGTAAACTATTTACATGGTTCCAAAACCAAATCCACAAAAATAAGGTATATTCAGAGAAGTCTATCTTCCGACCCAGGGCCCTATTTCCTCCTCCTGCTGTAGCTATAATCGATTCCCCTCTTCTCTTTACATTTTAAGAAATATAAACAAGTGATAAATGATAGCATACAATTTTACACTATCCTTGGCTGTTTTTCTTTTTGGGTTTTTTTGCTTAACATATTAGATTCACTCCATAGAACTGGATAGCATATTCTGCATTATAAAATGCTCCATTATGAGAACATATTGTTTATTCAACAAGACACTCTTGATTGACATTTGGGTTGTTTCCAGTCCTTTGCTATTAAAAATATTACAGCAGCATACCTATGTCTTTTTGTATTTTTGCCTCTCTATCTCTGGAGCCAGTTTCTCTTCTGTGAGAATTGTGTTAATTTCCATCCCCAATAGCAAAGAAGGCCCCAGTGGTCCCCTGGTCCTCACATCTGCTCCATCCCCCAACCCTCCTTTGGAAGAATGCAGAGGCCTCAGAGTCCACCTGCTTGCCTTGGGCTTCTGAGCAGCAGCCAAAAGCCACCAGGAAACCATGGCAGGCAAGCCCAGTAGAACACAGGCTCTTGAGCAATGGGAAGTTAGCTAAGATTTTGGATGACTTTTAAAAATCACTTTATTTTGAAAGGGGTATATCTCCAACATAAGCAAACAAAAAAGGAAAATAAACTAAAAACAGAATACCACTTCAGAGTCACAGTAAACAGATGGGTTTACTGAGAATCTGAGCATATGCCTGAGGAAAGACATGAGGAAATCAGAGTCTCGAGTGGGTCACTTTGCACCAGTCGCGGCTTCCACTTTAATCAGTGTGTAATGTAGGGAGAGAAAGATGAGTTCTTGGGACTCTTAGCTTGTAAATGTGAAAATCTCTAAGTGTTCATAAGCTGCATCAATATTCCTGATGGTCTGCTGTGTTCTAGGCACTGTTTCAGGCAGTGGACGACAAGATTGCCAGAGACAATGACCTCATGGAGCTTACCTTTTAGCAAGCTGACAGACAATAGACATGTAAACAAGAGGAATATGGGATGTCAAAGAGGAATGAGTGCTGTGAAAATAAAGGCAGTGAAAAGAGTGTTGTCGGTGTACAGTAAGTGTACACTATAGATACAGTTGTCCACAGAGTCCCTGGGTGTTCCAGGAACCCCTTGTGGACACAAAACTTCATGGAAAATAAGTCCCTTATATAATATGACATAATATTTGCAAATAACCTACACACATCTTTCTGTGTACTTTAAATTATCTCTAGATGACTTACAATACCTCATACAATGTGAATGCTGTATAAAGTTGTTATACTATGTTGTTTTTAAAATTTGTATTATTTTTTATTTTTCCTGAATATATTTGATCTGTGGTTGGTTGAATCCATGGATGCTGACCTTGAAGACATGGTGGGCCATCTACATATTATCTATGTAATTTGGAGGTTGTAGGCACTATAATCATGTGTGGTGATAGTTGGATCCCATTTCCTCAGATTTGGAATTATGACTTAGAATCTCTCTGGCATTTTGGAATGAGGTGGGAAAGTAAATCCCCGAATAATGTATTGGGCTCAGGTGCACAAAGGAAAGAGGTCGTGTCTACAGAGACAGAATGATGATGCTGATGTGGGAAGAAAGAGAACAAGAGACTGTGGGGACTTGGAGGAGGAAAGCCTAATTTGTGTTCTGGTCATCATTGCTGCATAAAATATTTCAACTCTTAGTAGCTTAAAACAATTACTTTATTATGGATTATCATGGGTTCTGTGGGCCAGGACTTCAGACAGAGGATAGTGGGATGGTTTTTGTTTGCTCTACAATGCCTTAGCTTCCCTACACTTGGGAAGACTCCATGCTTGGTGGCTGGGGTTTTCTGCGGTTCTTCACTTCCTTATATGCTGCCTTGGGCTGGAGTGACTTGAAGAGTAAGACTCACAGTCAGCACAGCTGCCCTTGTGCTTTCCATGTGGCTTAGCTTTCTCAGACAATGGTGGCCTCAGAGTGGTTGCATTTCTGATGTGGTAGCTTGGGTACCTAGCATGAATGTTCCAGAGAACAACGTGGAAGCTTCATGGTCTGTTATGATTCAGCCTCAAAAGTCACATAGGGTCACCTCTGCGATATTCTCTCAGTCAGAGTAGTCACAAGCAGCCAGTGAGTTAAGAGAAGTGGACATGTACCATTCAGTACCCACTGAGCTGAGTTGAGTTGTCAGGCTTCAGAGGATTTTATGGCCATGTTTTCAAGCTGCTACTCCCATTTAGAGTTCCAGTGACTCATCAAATCTGCCTTCAGCCTCTTTGGATTTTATCAGAGAGTCCTATGTCCTTTAGTTCTCCTTTGCATAAGCTCTTTTGGATGTCCTTTTCAAACGACCCCTGCTTAAGACAAGATTTACATTTGGGTTGGGAAGTAAGACCTTCACATATGTCACTAGGAGGTATCTTGACAGTGGTTAAATCCGATATGCATGGTACGGCAAGCTTCCCAAGGTCAGAGGTTGGGAGAAAGGAACAATGGCAAGGGTTAAGACCAATTCATGGAGAAGTTGGCACTTGACATTATTCTTAATAGAGGAAACCCACTGAGAAATATAGGCTACATTTTGGCATACCCCTTTCACAAAGAAGATTTCCTACAAAACCCAACATTGGCAAAGGCATGAAAATGTTAGCTGACTTGCAAACAAGCAGTATGACCTGCTGAAGATTGGATTTGAGCTCACCGAATGTTCTGAATCCAACTACCTTTTAAAGAAAAAGAGTAGGTCTTAGCATGCTAGTTCATTATCTTCGGAAAGCTCTTTAGATATACTCTTTAGAGGAATGTGGGATCTGTGACGTACCTGGGCTTGCTTCTGCCAAGATTCTCAGTCACACGGCAGCACTTGTATAATAGTTCACCTTCCTTTCTCATAGTTGGCTGAGTGGTCAGGCATGTTTCTATAGATAAAGATCTCTGCTTCTTAGACTTGCCTGCCCAGTCCAGGCTCTGTCATAGGAGAGTTTGCTCCTCATTCCTTGCTGGAGAATCTAACTGGTAAAGTCATTTCCTATGCCCATCCCTTCATTCCTGCCACTTCTTAGGCTGAACTGTGTCTACTCTCCTGCCCTCAGAATTGGGGTGTTGAAATCTTAACCCTAGTACCTTGAATGTGACTGTATGTGGGGTCTTTAAAGACCACAGGGTCTTTAAAGATAAAATGAGTTTTAGACTGGGTCCTAATTCAACATGCCTGGTGTCACATAAGAAGAACCCAGATACACAGGGAAGACCACATGAAGATGGTCATCTACAAGCCAAGAAGAGAGGCTTCAAAAGAAACCCAACCCTGCCCATGCCTTGGTCTCAGACTTCTGGTCTCCAGCATTGTGAAAGAATAATTTCTGTTGTTTATATCCCTAGGCACGTGGCATTCTGTCATGGCACTTCTAGCTAACTAAGACAGCCCCCATTCCTGCCTGTGTCTCAGAGGAAGGTGACTGGCCACCCCTCACCCTCCAGGTTCCAAAGGCAACTACAGTGAATCACTTTTAGCAAAGACCCATACCAGGGCCATCCAGGAAGGGCACTCCTAGATGATTGCTATGTATCAGGGACTGTCCCAGGCAGAGTGGAGGGAAGGGCTTTCTTGTTGCATGATTGGAATGGTCTCTTTGTTTTCCACTGCATGTGAGAAAATATGTCCTCATGGTAGCTGATGTTTACTAGAACCAATCACCTTGCATCACTGGGTGGGGGGGTTGTCCCTATGCTGGGAAGCATGGACAGCAGCTGCCAACCAGACACCTACTTCATTTCAAGAGTCTATATACCAGTTCAGCCATCCTTTTATTTGCCAACAATTTTGGAGCAAGAAGATGACTTTATTAATGTAATTACAGCTAAATTTAGAGTTAGACAGGAAAGTCATTTTGCAACGAGTACAGAGTCACACTGGGACATTCAAGAGGCTGATTTTCAAACATTGTGGCCTTTTTATTTTTTCTGAAGGAAACATTGACTGATTTTACAGCTAGTAATGAAATGACTCTACTTACTTCATCACTAAAAGATGAAACAAGGGTTCAATCAGCAAATTTCATAAAGAGATTCATTGACTCTAGGGAAAGGAAGGACTTTCAGCTCTTAATCTCAACCTCGGATTAGCCTAGAGGACTGCAAACAAAATCAAAGCTATTCTTTCCTCAGAATCTGCAGGATCAAAAATACCCTCTCCTCCCCCAAACCCCTTGTTCCCAGCCTCTCCAGCCATGTTCCTACAGCCAAGGGTGGTTCAGTTCTCACCTTGCTACAGTCTGAATATTTGTGTTCTGCTCCCCCCAAATTCCTATGTTGAAGCCTGATCCCCAAGGTGATGGCATCAGGAGTTGGCCCTTTGGGGAGGTGGAGCTTTCATGAATAGAATTAGTGTGCTTATTAAAGGGGACCCAGAGACCTTGTCCAGTCCCTTTCATTATGTAATAACAGCAAGAAGGCGTCAAGTATGGACATGGAAACAGGTCCTCACCAGACACCAGACCTGCTGGTCCCTTGATCTCAGAAATTCTAGCCTTCAGAACTGTGAGAAATAGATTCCTGATCTTTATAAGCCACCCAGGATAGGGTAGGTAGTTATAACAGCCTGCACTACAATACACTTGCAGTCGAGCCAGGGAAGCCTTCCTCCTCTATGGCCTACCAGTGATCCAGGCAGGCTAACTAAACTCCCTCCCTCCTGTTTTGATTAACTTCAAGCGGCATCACAGAGCAAGTGTGCATCCACATGCTGATTAAAGGCAGCCTCTGCCCTAAGAACCAGAAGGCATGGCCCACATTTCCTTTTCCTCTTAGATAAACAAAAGGGAAAACAATTTATAACTGAGATCAAAAGTGAGTCAAAAAACAAATGGACAGGAATATTCCACAGAAATTTCTCCTAGTCAGGGCCTTCCCCACTTCTGAGAAATTGTCCACGCTGTCTTGTCTCCACTGGGATCCATGTGTGTGGCTCTCTTCCTTGACACTGGCAGTGGACAGTCATCAGTGGGCAGGGTCATTTCCCATTGTCCCTCTATCTCTCTTATTTGCCACACTGCCCCTGTGCTGGCAGCAAGGCTGTTGGGGAGAACTGAAAACGGAAGCAGAAACCATACTTTTCAAGTTGGCTGTTCCAGGACTCACAAAACCCATAGATGGTACCTGTTCAGAACATGAACATCACAAGCCATCTAAGCATAAATTCTCCTAACTTCTGCTCACTCACAGTCAGACAAAACTATGGACTCTTCTAGCAACTCTAGTTCACAGCATCTGACCCATCTCTCCCAGGCCCATCCCATGACTTACTGTGGTCTTTGGTACCCCGTTACTATCTTTCTTTAACTCCTATTGAGATGTCCTCCAGCTTCCTCTGCAAAGGTTTGAATGAGTCCTCCAAAAGTTCATGTGTTGGAAACTTAATCCCTCTGCCCTCATGAATGCATCAGTGTAGCTATCACGGTAGTCGGTTCCATATCACGGGAGTGGCTTTGTTAGAAGCAGCTCTCTCTGGCTCTCGCTCTTGCCCTCTCACCACATGATGCCACCGCCATGCTATGACACAGCAAGAAGGCTCTCACCAGATGCCAGTGTCATGCTCTTAGACTTCCAGCTTCCAGAACTATGAGCTAAATAACATTTCTTTTCTTTATAAATTACCCAGTCTGTGGTCTTCTGTTACAGTGACAGAAAACAGACTAAGACACCACCATAAGCTATCTCTCTTGCTGCAGCAGGTAGCAAACCTGACTTTGCTGTGGGTTCCTGGTGGTCTTTGACTTATGGATATCAACTCCCAACCTCAGCGACCAGTGATCTCAACCGTGGTCCCTGCATCTGCTGGAGTGTGGTGATCAGTTGTGAGGAGTATCAGGTAGTTGGTAGCTAGTACTAATTAAGATAACCAAGTTTGGAAATATTAAAGGTGTATGACTTGCTCAGGAGGAACTGTGCAAAACCATGGAGAACATCTCACACATGCCTGGGAATGTCACATATAGAGTATGTGCCTGGCTTACGCGTAGGAAACCACTGGCTGTATTCATGGCTGCCCATCTTCAATTCTGCCTTTACTGGGGAAATCTTTAATTACCTGAGCAGAAGGGCACATCACCTATTCTGTGTCATTTCATGGATTGGCCTCTATCGCTTCAAGGCTTAAATAGTTTTAAAAATCCTTTTTATTCTCTCTTTCACCCAAAGTTCTACTATTTTTCAAATGGTTCGATGGCACACAAAAAATAATCCAAACACAAACAGTGCCCCTTGAAATGTTTTAAGTTTTAATGAATGCACATTGAGTGAGTGCCTTTTATGTGCCTGATCTGTGCAAAGAATACAGCCTTGAAGAAAGCAGAGACATTGAACACCCTAGTGCTACTTCCAGAATGGCCAGGAGGACAATTTCAGACAGAGTGTGAGGGCTGCTGAAATTAAAGGAGGGTGGCAGTGAGGGGTGTCCTTGCCTAGTTCAGTGAGTCTACCCTAACAGCAGAGGTAATATGAGAGAAGCCTCAGAGGTAGGACACGGGGCCCAGTTGAAAGGCCAACAGCCAACCCATGCCCAGAGAAGAGACTGGAACATGGAGAGTTTCAGGCCATGTTTAATGAAAGCAACAGAGACCCACCTGGGCAGAGCTGAAGATGGCTCTGTACTGAGGGTGATTGGAGACCTCTTTCTGTAGGCCCTACGGCAGGCGTCCTCAAACTATGGCCCACGAGCCACATGTGGCCCACCAAGGACATTTATCTGGCCTGCCAGGTGTTTTTGCTGCCGATGCCTGTCCTGCTTAGCAGCCAACTTGTCCCAGGGCCCGCAGTCCAGCCCTCCAATGGTCTGAGGGACAGTGAACTGGCCCCGTGTTTAAAAAGTTTGAGAAGCCCTGCCTTAGGGGGTGAAAAGATTCCACTGCCTGCTGGAGGATTTTGGTGGGGTAGCATCTTTTGTCCCAGGTTTTGGGGCAGGGTTAGCTAGGTCCTTGGAGGTCTTTTGTTCCAGGAGGGGAGGAGAAGGAGGAGGAATGTTCATGTGGAGCCACATTAGGCCCCCAACACCAGTGACTGCTGTCCTGACCCCCCACTATAGAGCCTGTGATTTGACTTGGAGGGTTCTAAACAACAGACCCTATTAATTTGTGGGTGGGCCCAGGAGGTCTCTCTCATGACCTCTCATGTGGCTCCCATACCACAGCCTTGTCACAGCTCCAATATCTTTGCCAAAATTTAACAAAACATAAGCCAGGGGCATCAACAGTATCTTCCCAGCTGGGTATCTCCCAAGTCTCCCCATGTGTTCCAGGGAACTCCTTGCCTTGCCTTGCTGTTCCAGCCGCTGGACAGAAGGCCTGCACATCCCATTTAGGGGATTCAAGGGCGTTTTTTCCCCCTTCTTTCTTTTTCCTGGTTCAGATTTAGATATAGGGTACATCCCTCCAGAGCTCCTGGTGGTCCAGAATGGGAGGAGCCAGGGGAGGTTGGGCAGATTCTGCTTCTTGAGGCCGTTCGCACCATCTCCCGACGTGAGGAGAACATAGAATCCTTCACAGCTGCACAAGGACAGGCATTCAGTCTGTGAGACAATAAGGAATTCACAGCGACCAGGCCTTCCTCCTTCACGGACTGAAATGACTATTTTATGTGCATTTGGCTGAAATAAGGAGCATTTCTGTTGATTCCGGGTTAACCTAACTGAGTTCAGCCACACAAGGAAGTTTAAATTGGCTTGCAGTCCACAGGCATATGGAGGGCTGAAAAGAGCTGGTATGTCAGCAGATACGGGACTGAATCACAAATTTGTTCAGGAAGTCTAAGATTAAAGTCCAGTTTATATTATTATGTAAGAAATATACCTGCCAAGCAACACATTCAAGCAAATAAATCTGAAATGTTTTTTGTGTAAGATACAGCTGGGGTACAAAGCTTGTATTTATTTAAGACTTATGGGAATGGTAAATAAGACGGCTACTGTGGAATTCCTTAAAAAGGCAGTTTCAAAATTTGGAGCAAGGAGTAAATGTCCCTAATATTCACAGATGAGGATCTCCCTGCCAACAGTCACAGGAACTTTATCCAGTAAAGTGCATTTACTGGCTCATTCCTCTAGGGTATTTGCATTTCCCAGGAAGATGTGTTCCTGGCTTGCCAGGCAGGGAAATGGGACTCTGAAATAAAGGTAGTAGAAGGTGTCTTATGTTCAGTCTTCATATCAGTCATAAATAAATGAGCACATGGGTATATAGATTTCTATATATATATTTGAGATATATGTATGTATATATATATGTGTGTATATATATATTTTAGAGACAGAGTCTCACTTTGTCACCTTTGGTAAAGTGCTGTGGCATCAAAGCTCACAGCAACCTCCAGCTCTTGGGCTTAGGTGATTCTCTTGCCTCAGCCTCTAGAGTAGTTGGGACTCCAGGTGCCCGCCACAACACCCGGCTATTTTATTGCAGTTTGGCTGGGGCTGGGCTTGACCCCACCACTCTTGGTATATGGGGCTGGTGCCCTACTCACTGAGCCACAGGTCCTGCCCAGAAATATATTTTAAAATATACATTTTTCTATAGTGCACGTTAAAAAACAAAGCTATTGTGACGTCAAACAATACTTAAGAGTGGGCCAGAGTTTCTACTTTTGGAATTGCATAGTAAGAATCTCCAAAAATTGGGCAGCGCCTGTAGCTCAGTGAGTAGGGTGCTAGCCCCATATGCCAACGGTGGTGGGTTCAAATCTGGCCCTGGCCAAACTGCAACAAAAAAATAGGCGGGTTGTGGCAGGCGCCTGTGGTCCCAGCTACTCCAGAGGCTAAGGCAAGAGAATCACCTAAGCCCAGGAGTTGGAGGTTGCTGTGAGCTGTGTGATGCCATGGCACTCTATTGTGGGCAATAAAGTGAGACTCTGTCTCTACAAAAAAAAAAAAACCTCCAAAAATCCACTCCTCCGTGAAGGCATAGAACATTGGCAAAAACAGTCCAAATCAACTTTTTCAGATTCCGGAAACTAACTAAAGGCTTGCAACAATTCAAAGAGAATTTATTCAAGCAATACGGCTGAACTTTAGTGGAATGCCTGTGGCGTTTTCTGTTCCCTAATCTGGTTTTCCTCTCCCTAGCTCCACAGTACTGACTTGGAGACCAAAAGCGCTGCAGCCTTAATAGCCGTGGAAACCTAGTTACCTGCTAGTCACTGGAGTGGGCAGAACAGAAAGTTCCATCTCCCACCCCAAACAGTCACTAGTCTGAGAGCTCACTGGAAAGCTACATTCTCAGGGCCTGTGTTCGGTTGTCCAGATTCAAGAGCTCATGCTGTGGGAACAGCACAACCATTTGTCAGAATTGTTTCACATTGTAGCTGGAGGTGCTGTCACCAGGCAAAGCCAACCGAGGCTGACAAGAAAACTTAAAAGGAAAAACTGGGAAATGAACTATCCACAGGAGGCTTCAAAAAGCTGACACATTCTGAGGAATCTAAGGGATCATGGGTATGTAAGGCTGAGAACAAGCCCAGGAAAGAACTGATGGGACCCTAAATTATCTTTGCTGGGCAGCCTAGAGGCTCTTCTCAGGAAGAAAAGCCTAAGGCCAAGCTGTAAGCTGCCAACCAGAATACTGAGGGTTCCTCCTAACTTACACATTTCCTCTGTCAAGACTGGAATACTTATATGCTCCGGGTATTTAAGAAAATCTCTGTGCAATCATTAGCTGACTATTAAGCTGAGCATTTTTAATGGCCATACATAATAAAAATTACAGACTTTAGGCTGGGTGCGGTGGCTCATGTGTATAATCCTAGCACCGTGGGAGGCTGAGGTGGGTGGATTGCTCGAGCTCAGGAGTTTGAGGCCAGCCTGAGCAAGAGTGAGAACCCACCTCAGCTAAAAACAGACGCTGGGCGTCGTGGTGGGACACTGTAGTCTAGGCACTCGGACGATTTCTCAAGCCCAACAGTTTGAAGTCTTTGTGAGCTATGACACCATGGCACTCTATCCAGGGTGACAGAGTAAGACTTTGTCTCAAAAAAAAAAAAAAGGGAATTTATTGATATAAACATAATTGCACAAAAAAGGAAAAGGGAACAAAGCTATATTGGAAGAAGTTTTTGTCTACTTTTGAGATTGGCATTAATCTGAACTAGATGGATTTAAGATGTTAATTGTAATCCACGAAGCAACTGTAAATAAAGGGTGTCAAAGCCGAAAGTGGGTGAAGAGGACATCCGCATAGGTCAGTCTGGCCTAGGGGGTTGGCAGGTGAGCGTGAAGCAGAAAGGCAGCATCTGTTCAAGATGGAGCTGGAAGACCACGCGGATTAAGGGGAGGTAATGAGGGGAGTGGTGATGGTTACAGCTTGGCACAGCGTGTCTGAGCCTAGGATCCAGAACTCTGTTAAAGAGAATTGTTAAAAATATGGAAAGATAGACTATTGGACTGGAATTAGAGATGTTGATGTGAAATCATGGTTTTCTACATACATAGACATACGTATGTAAATATGTGTAGGTATACATTTATATATTCCCTAGCTGTATCCTGAGAAGACCCTAGATGCAGTGACACCCCATAGCAACACACACACCCAGCATCAGATCTTAGTATATAAATACTATTCTCCAAGAAATCATCTGGGGGCAGCACCCATAGCTCAGTGGGTAGGGCACCGGTCACATATACCCAGCCTGGGCCAACTAAACAATGACAACTGCAACAACAACAACAACAACAAAAATAGCCAGGCATTTTGGCAGGTGCCTATAATCCCAGCTACTTGGGAGGCTGAGGCAAGAGAATCACTTAAGCCCAAGAGTTTGAGGTTGCTGTGAGCTGTGACGTCACAGCACTCTACCGAGGGTGACATAGTGAGACTCTATCTCAAAAAAAAAAAAAAAATCATCTGGCTCTTTGGAGAAATGGCTTGGGTGAGAAGATACAAAATGAGCCTGGAACACCTCTTCCAAGCTCACTCATGTTGTTCACAGACTTTACTGACTTGGAGTTTGTAAGACTGAAGACCCTTTAGCTTGTCATCTGGGGATTACTCTCAGCTGTCTGCAGGATCTAGATACATGGCAGTTTACTTCTTTAAGTGTAGTAGCAGAATCTCTCTGATGCTTCATATCCTTGACAGCAGAAAGTGCCCAGTCTCTATTAAGGGCTCGTTTGAGTAGTCAAGGCCCACCCAGGATAATCTCCCTTTTCATTAGCTCAAAATCAACGGATTTGAGACCTTAATTACATTAAAGGTAGAATCCCTTCATGTTGACCATATAATGTAATTAATCATGGGAGTGAATCCCATCATATTCACAGTAATGCCCACACTCAAGGCAAGGGGATTACACAGGTCGTGTACAGCAGGGGACAGGAACTTGGGAGCCATTTTAGAATTCTGCCTACTACAAAGGGGAGGAGCAGAGAACCACATTTTTTCATTAAAAAAATCATTATGCTTTCATAATAATCTATAATACATTTCATAAGTTTTCTTTTTTAACTACATATGTACATTTATAACTTCAGTTAAAATCTACATTCAATTAAACCTAAATATATCACTGACTTAAGAGCCACTACTTTTTGTGGCACTAAAAAAATAGCCAACCAATTAAAATGTCCATCAATTGCAAAATTACATTCTAATTTCAGAGATGTCAAATATGAAAATAAATGTGCATCTCAGAGTGATATACAGTAACTACATAAGATGCCTATTTTTTCTTAGTTTATTTTTAAATAATATGAATGTGCTGCACATTTCACAGGAATCAACAGCACTTTAAGATGAATTGGGCATCTTATCCCACCCTAACCCAAACATTTACATTGTCCCCTTTCTTCTTAATCCTTCTAGATAAGATATATCTATTCATTCCTAATTTTCTGCTCCATGTTATGAAAACAGCCTTCTCTATTTTCATTTTTTTCTTCTTAGCCCATCTGGGCTGTTGTAACAAAAATACCATCCACTGGGTGGCTTAAATATTTTTTTCTCACAGTTCTGGACATGGAATGAATTCAAGAACAAGGAATGAATTCAAGAACAAGGCACTGGAAGATTCAGTGTCTGTTGAGGGCTTGCTTCTTGGTTCATAGATGTCTTCTCAGTGTGTCTTCAAGTGTGGAAAGGGGAGAAAGCCCCATGGGGCCTCTTTTATAAAAGCACTAATCCCACTAATGAGATTTCCACCCTGGTAATGTAATCGCCTCCCAAAGGCCCCACCTCCTAATACCATCCCATGGGTATTTCAACAGATGAATATGGAGGAGACACATTCAACACATAGCACTTTCTTACACCTGTTTCTTAATGTGAGCTCTTTGCAGGGGTTGAGTACAATGAAAGTAGTCTTCGTTGAAGAGGTTGTGAGGGGGAAAAACATGGACTCTGGAAAGAATGTATCTTTGATTACTGATCATATTTATTAGCTTGCCTTTGGCTGAAGGTAGCAGAGAACCCAAATCAATATGGCTAAGGCAAATACAGTAGAACCTCTATAAGTTGAGCACCCAAGAGACTATAACAAACTGGTCAACATATAGACATTGTCAACATAAGGAACTTCCATTGAGTACATGTGGTGTGTGTGCAGTCCATAAAAATTAGGTCAACTTAAGGTCAAAGGTAGGGAGGTGGTTCATGATGGATGTTGATGGCACAACATGAAATCTTTAGGTTGGGAATCTCTTCTCTAAGGTTAATTCCATGGCTCAGTTGTTATCAAGGATCTAGCTTCTTCCTAACTTTCTTCTATTATCTCCAGCTGGTTAGTTACTCTCCTTGAGGTCTGAAGACTGCTGCATCAGTAAGGGGTGCCATATTTAGACATGGTAATGTCCAACCTATTCCTCTATATCTCAAAAGATAACTTTTCCAAAGTGCGCCATAGGACATTTCAAGCTTAAACCACTGACCAGAAGAATGGCACTTCCATTAGTTGGTCATTTTCAACCCTGTCTGTTTTAGAATCAATTGGAGCTACTGAAAATCTTATATTCATGCTTGAGATGGGAAAAAAAAAAGAAAAGAAAAAAAGTCAGAACTTCTGAAAGTGGGACTTAGGCAACAGTATTTTTTAAAAGGCTTCCCAGCTCAGTAGAACAGTATGTACGGAAGACTGATAACAGAATTCAACAGGAAACAATGATCTCAATTCTCCCAAGGGTAAGGACTAATTACTGTCTTCAGTCTGTACAAATGGGCTTTTAAAACACTAGCTATAAAAGTTTGATTGAAAGACTCCTGCAAACCCTCCTTACCCCAATAGACTTGGAACTTAGGCCTGGGACTCAGGGTAACTTTCATGATGTCCACCATACATTCCTGCATCCTGGCCTTGAACTTTAGGCAGACTGGACTCCTTTAGGAAAACTCCATGTAGTTCTTTTATCAGATGACTAGTGGTAGTAAAGGATTATAAGGATTTCTCCTTCCCTGAAAAAAAAAAAAAGAAAAGAAAAAAACTTCCCATGTAATTCCTATGTGAAGCCAAGGTTGAGAACCACAACCTTACAATCCTGTTGCTACAACCCTCAGGGTTGGGATCAGGTCCCACCTTCCATAAAACACAGATGACGCCAATGTGACTGTAGAGTCTAACAAAACTTGAAAATTCTGGCTCAGCGCCTGTAGCACAGTGGTTGTTGAGCCAGCCATATACACTGAGGCTGGCGGGTTCGAACCCAGCCCAGGCCAGCTAAGCAAGAATGATAACTGTAACAGAAAAATAGCCAGGTATTGTGGCAGACGCCTGTAGTCCCAGCTACTTGGGAGGCTGAGGCAAAGAGAATCGCTTAAGCCCAAGAGTTTGAGGTTGCTGTGAGACGTGTCTCCATGACACTCTACCAAGGGCAACATAGTTGAGACTGACTCTGTCTCAATTAAAAAAAAAAAAAATTGAAAATTCTGTTAGGAAGGGAAGCAAATGTGTGTGATGGTACACAAATATTAATATAAGCTAGAGACCCAATGCCTTCTTACAGTTTCTGCATCAATAAATAGTAATAACCATATTCTTTCCTTCATAATGTCTATTATAAAATTGTAATAGGAATTAAAAAGTAGTTTCACATAGATGACTTCTTATGTTCAGCGGGTGCTTAGACATTCTGTCTCACCAAACCCCAAAAGTGGCGTTTGTGCTCCCAGTTGGTGGTAAGCACCCCATATTCTTCAGGCCACATCAGCCACATTACCAAATCACATAGTATCTTGATCTCAGCTCAAAGGAAATTATTGAATGTAATTTCCCAATGGTTAAGCTTATCAAAAATGTGTGAGTAAACTGGGACAATTATGTTAGAAGTTAGGAGACTTATTAAGATAGGGAACAGTCATTTAGCATCTGACTCTGAATTCCTTAAATTCTGTAACTAGACCAAGTCAAAACACCAAGGCTACACACATACCTGACCTATCTCACAAACTGATGAAAAAGTTGAGTTTTACTGTTCTGTGCCTTTTAATAACTGACCACAAAGTTCTTTAGAAGTGATAATTTTGTCTATTCTCTTCAGTGATTTCCATAAATAAGACCCGTGTAAGAACTGTTTTTATGAAATGATAAGCAGAGGGTTTGCCTCCCACCCCCTTCCTGTAATGAAGGGTAAGTAGGTGATCATTTCATCCTTTTTGCTTTGGTTTCAGAGCAGACCAGAAGTAAGTTGAATGATAATAACCACGCTGGCCAGATGACATGTAAATCCTTATACAGACTTTCCCATGTAACTTTCTTACCTGTTTTTCTCCTGGTCGTTTTAAAACTATTGTTTATTGTACATGACTTTCTTGGAGCTGCAGCAAAGGTGTGTGAGGTTTCCATCACAGGAGGAAACCAAGGGGAGGCAGAAAGGACCAGAGGGAAGTAGGAACAAAGCTTGGTATGGCTGAGATGACCAGACTACAGAGCACTTAAAAAAAAAATAGGCAGGCTCGGCGCCTATAGCTCAACCGGCTAAGGCGCCAGCCACGTACACCTAAGGTGGCGGGTTCGTATCCTCAGCCTGGACCCGCCAAAACAACAATGACGGCTGCAACCAAAAGATAGCCGGGTGTTGTGGCGGGCGCCTGTGGTCCCAGCTACTTGGGAGGCGGAGGCAGGAGACTCGCTTGAGCCCAGGAGTTGGAGGTTGCTGTGAGCTGTAATGCCATGGCACTCTACCCAGGGAGACAGCTAGAGGCTCTGTCTCAAAAAAAAAAAAAAAAAAAAAATAGGCAAATGGATCTTGATTCAAGAACAATATAGTAAAGGTGTGACTGAAGCAGTATGTTGGGAAATCTATTGAGGAAACCCAAGTGAACGGCAGAAAAGAAAGTGGAGAATGGAGGCAGGTGATCAGCTGGACAGTTCTGCAGCAACAGAGATATGGCTCTCTTCCAACTTAACACAAGTTGAAAGAGATTTCACTGACACAGATATGCCTGTCTCTTCAAAATAATCAGTTATAAAATAAGACATTCAATAGACTTCTTCCTAAGTCTCAAACTTCTGCTTGGTCTCTAAAGTTTGTAAGAGACAAATACTGCCTTAGGAATATAAGAATTATTATTTCTTATATGTAAAACTGTATTAAAGTTGTAATACTCAATATATACTAGTAACATTTGTTATTTTGTATGTTTTATCTTGCATATTTTGTAACTGGAGGAGTCAAATGTGACTTGAGTGTTATAATTTTAGTACAGTTTTTTCCTTTCTTAAAATGCGTATACAGTTTTTGGCACCCTCTGTATATAAACATTTATACTGCATAAGTATCAAACTATACATGAGGTAATACTCATATTGGGAAATAAATCGTTAGATTCTAAAATTACGAGGATTTACAGAGCTTATGAAAATAAAATCTAAACATTCCTATTTGTTCTTTCATTATCTGTTTCATGAGGTTGTTAGGAGGCTTAAATAAAAAAGTTAAAGAGTATAAAATAGGATAGTACCTGGCACATAAAAAGTGTACATTCAGGCTGGTTTATTATTCAGTGGGCCCACGTTAGCTTATAAATTTGCCATAAAATTTACTTCCGACCAGGTGGAGCTATGACAGTATCTTGAGTTTCCTGTAGTTATATACGATCTTTAAAGAAGTTACAAAGTATCTATTCTATGGGTTGTAAACTACTCTCTTGCACAATTTCACTAAATTACTCAAGGTTTTTGTGACAGACCCCTTTTTAAATAAAGAGCCAACTCAGCCTCTCTGCTCTGTGATTTCCTAGCAGATTCTAGTGCACTGCCTTGTCGTCTTCTGTACCAACAGCCAGGGAGTGAGTGGATTAACCCGCCTGGCAGACAGCAACAGAGAGATACTGAGAGATATTCATTCTCAGGTCAGAGTCTCTTGTTCTAAGGACCCAGGATCTATCCTGGTTTCCAACTTTCTCAGGTCTTGCCTGATAAACCTTTCCTTGTAGTACATGCAATTCCATTTCTTGCTTTAGTGGGATTAGATTACAACTGAAATGACTTTGACTCTTATTTTCAAAGAGGACTTTGCTAAGAGTTGTCCCTATCTTTCGTGTACTGTGCATGTTTGACAAGTTAGTCAGGCTAATATTTTTCCCAGCAACAAAACAAAATGAAGATGACAGTTTGTTTCATGGATGGTATTTGTCTAATAATGATCAGTATTGCTATTAGAAATGTATATTTAGGATGTCATTATTTGTATTTGGAAAATTTAGCATTTGAATATTGTGTTAAAGACATCATCACATTCCTAATGTTCATACTCTATGGGCATATAATCTCACTACAGTTTACAAACCAATCAGAGAGGTAAATATGTAGAAAAGTTAAGAACTCCAAGTTTAGGAGGAATGGTCTAGCATGAGATACTTTTCTATTTTATTTACAATATTTATAATAGTAAAAACTGGAATCCATTTTATTTATTACAATATTACACTAAAAAATGGGGGGGAGTCTAAGAATAAGAAATTCATTTTAAAATATCATAAAACCATAATTTATTTTAACCCTCAAATGAAGTTGTGAACAGCCATTAAAAACATGTTGGGAAAGTGTTCGATGACATGAAGCGATCTTAGCTCTATTTTTATAGTCCATCTATTATACCAATGCCTTCCTTAAGCTGTTTTCTCTCTTCAAACCTCCTATACCTCTTCACCCACCTCACTCAGCCTAAGCTTGCTTCCTATTTTATTGAGAAAACTAAATCAATCAGAAGAGACTTCTGTAACCCACCAGCTGGCATCTCTACCATATATGCTCCTCTCCTGTTCCACTGGTCCGAACATCTCAGTGAAGGGCAACCCCTTCACCTGTACATTAGATCCCAGCCCTCTGCCCGCCCATCCATTAAAGAAACTGCACATCATCCCAATGACACAAGAGGGCGCCTTGAATGAAGACTCTTGTAAACTACTCCAAATCACCAGTCTTGAACAGGCATAGGCATAAGCACTCTTCATCTATACAATGCTACAGAAGAAAACAGAACAAAAACATATTAGCTCGGGAAAATTACCGACTTAACCACATTTATCCCCCGCACCCCAAGAAAACATGCAGCAGAAGAAAACTGTAACATAAACATTTAAACAATTAAAGACCCACCTTTGGGGAAATGGAATACCTTGGATCAAAATTCAAAAACTTAAGACTAAAACTGGACAACCAAAAAGTAATGAAAATAAAACTGAATAAAAAATAGAAGTAATGAAATAAGAGTTGACTGATGTCAGAAATAATACAAGGAAATAGAATCATATTAAAAATGAAGACTACATTACAAGAAAAAAGAGATTTGAATGGAAATATAAGTTACTGGCCAAAAGCAGAAAAAGTACAAAATGAATAAAAATGAGATGAAGAAAGAAAACCTTAATAAAGAGCAAAGAAAACATATTGACAGAGAGGAGAAACATATGAATTTAATGCAATAACTATAAAATAACAGCAAGTAAATCCAACATTTGGTCTTAACAATACAATAAATGTGAATGGACTTAATTCACTTATTAAAAGAAAAATATATTTTGGTTTAGCCCACAGGGCAAAAGTCAACTATGTTTCATACAAGAAACAAACCTAAAAATTATTCAGAACAAAACAAAGTTTTGTTTACAAACCAATTCAGTTTACAAACCAATCAGAGAGGTAAATATGTAGAAAAGTTAAGAACTCCAAGTTTAGGAGGAATGGTCTAGCATGTCATGTTCTGAATAATTTTTAGGTTTGTTTCTTGTATGAAACATAGTTGACTTTTGCCCTGTGGGCTAAAAACAAAGTGATGGGCACAAGAACATTAAAAGCAAATTGAAACAAATTTCAAGATACAGGCAGCATACAAACCACATTAATAAACTTTTGTACTACACTAAAATTCACTGGTCATATCATAGGTTGGGTGGATGTCTTATCTAGAGATAATTTTATATCACACATTGTTTATTTGGAAATTATTAGTTCAGTAATTTATGCAGATTTCCCAAATATTTCATTATGCAGTTTAGTATCTTAAAAATTACATTTCTTAATTTTACCAATCAATCTCACCAAACAAGTCTTTAGGTTTAGGAAAACTGAAGCTCACAGAGGCAGATCAAATGTTCTAAAATTATAATTTTTGATCAAAAGCTTGAATTTTATCATTGATAACAAATATTTTCAGTTTTCCTCCTTGAAGTGACAGGGTCACTCTGTTCATTTGCAGGAAAGTTCCTGCCAAACACTTTTTTTTTTTTTTTAAAGAGATAAGGCTTTATTATGTTGTCCAGATGGGACTCAAATTTGAACTCTTGGACTCAAGCAATTCTTCTGCCTCAAGTCTCCTGAGCAGCTGTGACTGTAGGTGCCTGCCAACTCACTGGCCCTGTTGTTCTTTCAAAAGTGAAGTCAATATTCGTGAAAAACAGCTAATTCAGCTTGCAACTCAGATAACAGCACAAATGCTTTTCCTTGAAGAAACCACTTCATTATGCAGAAGCACTTTATGTATCTTCTTATTTTGCTAGACATAATATTGAAAAAACTGTGTGAATTGAGGTTTGATAACACTAATAATTTTTTTACTGCTTTATCAAGGACATTCTTTTTGTTGGTGGTGGTGGTGCAATTTTCGGCCAGGGCTGGTGCCCTACTCCTTGAGCCACAGGTGCCACCCGATCAAGGACATTCTTAAATGAAACTGACAACAGATGCATATGGTTTCAGAGAGGAATTCTATTCAAGGTTTAAAAACTGAACAGTCTTACTGAAACAAACTCTTCTAGTGAAAACAAGAATAGCCCTCTAGGGTGGCGCCTGTGGTTCAGTGAGTAGGTAGGGTGCTGGCCCCATATGCCGAGGGTGGTGGGTTCAAACCTGGCCCCAGCCAAACTACAACAAAAAATAGCCAGGCATTGTGGTGGGTGCCTATAGCCCCAGCTACTTGGGGAGCTAAAGCTAGAGAATTGCCTAAGCCCAGGAGTTGGAGGTTGGTGTGAGCTCTGATGCCACAGCACTCTACTAAGGGGGAGAAAGTGAGATTCTGTCTCTAAAAAAAAAAGAATAGCTCTCTATTGTTTCCCCATTAAGTATAATGCTGAATTTTCTTATTAAGGTATAACATTTTTTCACGTTAAGAAAATATCCATCCAATGATCTTTTATGTAAAAAATTTTAACACACAAATATCAGTCAGTTGCATTTCTATATACTAACAATCTAAAAAGGAAATTAAAAAACCAATTTCAGTTATAATAGCATCAAAAAGAATAAAATACAGTTGACCCTTGAACAATACAAGTTTGAACTGTGTGGGTCCCCTATACATGGATGTTTTTCAATAAATACATTGGAAAAGTTAGATTTGTGACAAATTGAGAAACTTTACAAACTGCATACCCTTGAGATATTGAAAAGAAAAATTTAACTATGAATGTATAAGATATATGTAGATACTAGACTATTTATGTGGTAATCAACTGTTTATATTATCTATAAGGCTTCTCGTCAATAGGAGGCTATCAGTAGTTAAGTTTTAGGGAACTCCAAAATTACCTATAGGGCTCAGCACCTGTAGCTCAGCAACTAGGGCGCTGGCCACATACACCAGAGTTGGTGGGTTTGAACCCATCCCAGGGCCTGCCAAACAACAATGACAACTACAACAAAAAAATAGCCAGGCATTGTGGCAGGCACCTATAGTGCCCAGCTACATGGGAGGCTGAGGTAAGAGAATCTCTTTTTTTTTTTTTTGAGACAGAGTGTCATTATGTCACCCTCAATGAAGTGCCCTGGCATCACAGCTTGCAGCAACCTCAAATTCTTGGGCTTAAGCAATTCTCTTGCTTTAGCCTCCCAAATAGCTGGCATTACAGGCAACTGCCACAGCATCTGGCTTTTTTTTGTTGCAGTTGTCATGTTGTTAGCAGGCCCAAGCCAGGTTTGAACCCTCCAGCCTCAGTGTTTGTGGCTGGCACCATAATCACTATGCTATGGGTGCCAAATTGCAAGAGAATCTCTTAAGCCCAAGAGTTTGAGGTTGCTGTGAGCTGTGATGTCACAGCACTCTACCAAGGGTGACATAGTGAGACTCTATCTCAAAACAAAACAAAAACCAGAAATTACTTATAGATTTTTTTTACTGCACAATGGTGGTACCCTTAACCTCCATGTTGTTCAAGAGTCAACCATACTTCAGATTTAACCAAGCACGTGAGACTTACAGAATAAAAACTATAAAATGTTGCTGAAAGAAATCAAAGACAACGTAAATAAATGGAAAGACATCTCATGTTCTATAATTGTAGAAAACAATATTAAGATGTCAATACTACCCGAAGCTATCTATACATTCAATTTAATCTCTACCAAAATTGAAATGACTTTTTTGGCAGAAACAGAAAAACCCACCCTATAATTCACATGGAATCTCAAGGAACCCTGAATAGTCGAAATAACCTTGAAAAATAACAAAGTTGGAGGATTCATACTTCTGATTTGAAAAGTTACTACTACAAAGCTGTAGTAATCAAGATAGTGAGGTACCAGGATACAGACAGACATATAGACCAAAGGAAAAAAATAGAAAGGCTAGAAATAAACCTTAACATATATGGTCAAATAATTTTTGACAAGGGTAGCAAGACGATTCGATGAGGGAAAGACACTCTTCTGACAAAAGGGAAGACTGGCCATGTACATACAAAAGAATGAAATTGGACCCTTGTCTTAGATAATATACACAAATTAACTAAAACTGTATCATAGACCTAAACGTAAGAGCTAAAGCTATAAAACTCCCAGAAGAATATATAAGGGAAAGGCTTTACAATATTGTGTTTAGCAGTGATTTCTTGGGTATGATACCAAAGGCATAGGCAACAAAATTAAAAATAGATAAAAATCACACTTTATGAAAATAAAAAACTTTGCAAAGGACACTATCAATGAGAGTGAAAAGACAACCTCCAGAATGGGAGAAAACACTTGCAAATCATAAATGTCATAAGTGATTAACATCCAGACTGTATAGAGAATTCCTAAAATTCAACAACAAAAAAATATGATTCAAAAAAGGATAAAGGAACAGACATTTCTCCAAAGATTGTATGAATGGCCAATAAGCACATGAAAAGATGTTGAAAAAAATCACTAAATATAAAATCAAAACCACAATTAGTACCTCAAGCCCATTCAGATGAACTATTTAAAAAAAAAAAAAACAAAACAGAAAATTGCAAGTATTGGCAAAAATGTGGAAAAATCAGTCTTCACACACTATTGGTGGGGATGTAAAATAGTTTAGCCATTGCAGGAAACAGTATAGCAGTCCCTCAAAAAATTAAAAGTACTGGGCGGTGCCTGGGGCTCAAGGAGTGGGGCGCCCGCCCCATATACTGGTGGTGGCGGGTTCAAACCCAGCCCCAGCCAAAAACTGGAGGAAAAAAAAAATTAAAAGTACTATGTGATGTAGCAATTCTACTTCAGAGCACATATATACACATCCAGAACTGAAGGCAAGGTTTCAAAGGTATCTGTACATACATGTTTATAGCAACATTATTCACAATAGCTAAAACATGGAAGCAATCGAAGTATCTATTAGCAAATTAATAGGTAAACAAAATATAGCATATACATAAAATGGAATATTATTCAGCCTTAAAAAGGAGAAAGTCTAACATGAAGCAATATAGATTAACCCTGACATTTTTGCTAAGTGAATAAGTCAGTTAAAAAAGATATATACCATAAGCTTCCGCTTACATGAGCTACCTAGAATAGTTGAAATCATAAGGACAGGAAGAAGAACGGTGATTGCCGGGGCCTTCGGGACAAGAGGGAATGGAAAGACTCTGTTTAATGGGTATGGAATTTTAGTTTGGGGATAAAAAAAAAAAAAGAGTTCTGGAGATGGATGGTGGTGAGGGTTGCACAACAATGTGAATGCACATAACACTACAGAACTGTATACATAAAAATGGTTAGGATGGTAAAAATGCTATGTATTTTTGTCACAATAACAAATTTTAAAGTATTCAGCTATTTCTGTTTTTTTTTTTAAAATAAGAAATGAATGTTGAATTTTATAGGAAGCATTTTCTACATCTACAAAAGTAACCATGAAATGAAGTTTTGCTGTTTTTTCATAATAATCTTGCATAACCCTCTGACTTTTTAAACTATCTGCATATATTACTTTCATAAAAATATTTAATGAAAAAAATAAAACTTTTGGGATATTAGTAAAATGGTACATTAAGAAAAATTTATGGATTTAGATATAAAGAATAAATGTTAACAATCTTAGGGCAAAATAAGGCCAAAAAATGGAACAAAAATTGATAAAATGTAAAATTAACAAAAGCAATGTTGGTTATTTGTAGAATAAAATAAAACTACTAATCCTCCAAATTTACTAAGAAAACAAGAAGGCACAGATGACTAAGGAATAAAAATGCAGATAAAACTACAGATTCTACAGATATTCAGAAGAAAAGATAGTACCATAAATTTTATGCCAAAAGACTTGAAAATTCAGCATTTAAAATAGAGAATTTAGTTTATTTCAGAAAGATAAGGGTGGTTTAACATTTTTAAACACATGGATATAATTCATCACATTAGCTGAGTAAATTAAAAACCCATGATCATGTATGTCCAAAAGAATTCCAAAAAATTCAACATCTATTCATGATTATAAACAAACAAACAAACCACAAGCCCAATAACTCTCATCAAGCTACAATTTGAATAGAATATCCTTAACTTAGTAAAGAGCTTCTACCAGAAAATTATAGTACAATAATTATTAATAGCAGTCCCGTTGAAACTTAGGATGAACCACCACCACAGTTAATAATAGAACACTTCCCTTAATCCAGAATGTTCATTTATGACACTTTACCATTCATTCTTATTTTTCCCTTTGCATGGGCCCCTGGCATTCTTTCAATAAGTATTGATTAGTTTTGCCAGTGCTAACATGAGTGTATATTTGTGTCAAAACTTATTGAGCTGTATACTTAAAACAGGTACACTTTATTGTATGTAATGTATTCCTCAAAACAGATGATTAAAAACCTGTAGTATAAGTTCTACTCAGCAGTGTAAGATAAATAAAAATAAAAATTATAAAAAAAATTATTTGTAGATGACATGTCTACAGAAAAAAATCCAGAAAAATATATATTCAAATTACTAAATTTACTAGAGAGATTAGCAAAATTGCTAATTAAATTCAGAAAAATAAACTTTAAAAACCAGTTAGGTAATAACATTCAAAATTATAAAGATTTAAGAAAAAAAAATCTAACAAAATATTCACCCCACTAACGGAAATGATAAAGTGTTATCAAAAGACATTTGGGCTCAGCACCTATAACTCAGCAGCTAGGGTGCCAGCTACCTACACTGGGACTGCAAGTTCAAACCCGACCTGGGCCTGCTAAACAACAATGACAACTACAACAAAAATATAGCTAGGCATTGTGGTGGGCAGCTGTGGTCCCAGCTACTTGGAAGACTGAGGCAAGAGAATCGCTTAAGCCCAAGAGTTTGAGGTTGCTGTGAGCTGTGATACCACAGCACTCTACTGAGGGCAATATAATGAGACTGTCTCAAAAAAAAAAAATTGAAAAAAAAAAGCCACAGATTGTCATATCTGATAATGGCCCTGTATCCAATTTCTACAACTCAATAAGAAAACAATCCAATTAAAAGATGGGCAGAGACCTGAATCAACCAATGAGCAATAAGCATGTGAAAGGATGCTCAACATCATCAGGCATTAGGAAAACACAAATTACAACTACCATCAGATATACTTCACCCCACTAGAAAAGCTACAATCAAAATGACATAACAGTGTCATGTCTGATAAGGCAGCACAGTATTAGAGAAAAAGACAAATGGAAAAGAACAGAGATCTCTCAAACCTTCACTTGATGGAAACTGGATACTAGAAGGGGCAATACAGATGCATGGGGAAAGGGCAGTATTTTCAGTTAAATGGTGCTTGGGAGATCACTCATCATATGGGAAAAAAAAGAAACATATGAACAACAGAATGGTAGGTATGAAGTCTCTATCTCATACCATTAAAAAAATTACAAGAAAAAATCAATTAGTCTTACTTCTTTCTTTCTACAGTCATGGCCATACTCTTTTTTATTCAGTCTAGCAGTTTCTTCCACAAATAAAGCACAAAAGGTGGGTTGTAATTCCTTACTTATTTCTTGACTTTGGACTTGGCCATATGACTTTGGCCAAGAGGTTAAGTAAATGTGTTGCAAATAAGGCTTTGCTCTTGTAAGTTCTGCTAACAAAAGAACATGTCCCAGCTAGCCCACTAATCCCAGGAGGAGAATTACACAAACATGGGGTAGAACCATCCGAGCAGACCTGCTTTTTAACACACAGCCAACCCAGCCAAGGCCAGCCTAGATGAACCAACCTCCAGTCAATATGCACATGCATAAAAAATAAGCCATTTATATTATACACTACTCAGACAGTCCTGTGGCTGTCTGTTCAGCATGATTATTGTACCAATTGCTAATTTATACAATTCTCAATGAATTAAAATATAAATGTATAAAGCAAAACTTAAAAAAATATTAAATTATGAGGTACTTTATGGTCTCATGATAAGAATATCTTAAATAAGATACAAAACACAAAGAACAAAAGATTGCCAAAATAAATACTTCCACTCATTGAGATGCCTCAAAAAAAGAAGACTGCCCACACAATGGGAGAAGACTTGCCACACATACTTCACAAAGGATTCTATCATTGATATATAAAATTAATGTGGTCAGTCAGAGCAATTAAAACCTGGGCAAAAGATATCGGTGGGCAATTCACCAAAAGTGAAACTCAAAAGTCCACAAACATAAGACCCTACACTCCATGCAAATAAAGCTATGAGACTATTTTTGTGCTCACTAAATTGAAAAAGAATTTAAAGTATTAGTAATATAAAAGTATTGGTAAGTGTGGAATAGTAAGAGTTCTTCTATACAGTCTGTAGTAGTATAAACTGTTTTAACTGCTTTAGAAAAAACTGGTATCTTCTTAAGATAACAATTTTGCTTCTTTGTATATACCCTGGATAACTCTAGCACATTTAAGATGACAGACATGTACATGAATATTTATAATAACAGCTTATATTAAAAAATCAAAAATAAGCTAAATACCATTAGTAGAATGACTAATAAACAGCATATACAAAGAATGAAATGCTATCTATGAGTAAAAACGAATGACGGCTGCATTTTTACATGAATGAATCTTAGAAGTATAACGGTGAATGAAAACAGCAAGTGACCAATTAATACAGAGTATAATATTGTCTAAATAAACTCAAAGCATAAGCAAAACTAAATTTACTGTTTTGTAAATTATACATATTTGGTAAATCTATAGAGAAACACAAGAGGAGAATAAAAATATAACTGCTAGAGAAACCCACAAAGGGAAGCAGGCTGACAGAGATCCACATAGCTGTATGTATCAAATATTTTATAATTTGTTAGCAGGAAAGGAAAGAGAAAAGTAATTTGAGAAAATAGAAAAAGCCCTATTGTATTTGCCACGCCAATTTCTAGAAATGTTTTAGAGGAAATGAAAAAAAAAAAAAGAAATGTGGTAAATTTTAATTTTACCTTTTTATGTCTGTTTTATTTATATGACTTCTTTCCAGCATCTAAAACCTGATAAAAAAAAAAATCACAATCATTTTTATGCATTAATGTCTAATTCAGGTACACTGTCATAATTGTCAGATGATTCCAATAACATCCATCCTAATAACTTAAAATTTATTACTATCAGAAAGGAAAACTAATTTTATGTATCATAAATATCATATATATATGTATCATATATATATATCAAAATATATATGGAAAAATATATATTTTACATAAACTAAATATTTGGTACAACTTCTAATTGCACAGTAACCTTATCTTTTACAATCTAAAAACATCTAGAAATAAGCACTTTTGACTTTCTAAGATTTGTATACATTCAAGGGAACATTTCACTACTAGATGGTTTGGCTGATTTTAAAATAATTTTTATTTTCACATATATTTCAATTTAATTTTGAAGATACTACCTCCAAGTAACTTATGAAATAAAAGAATAGAAATGACTATAACTTTTCTGCACAGACAGAAAGAACATTCAAAGAAAACACTTTGAAATTACTACTTGGTTATTCTTGAATCAACACTAAAATGGTTATCAATCCATGACTCTTTATTTTGAAAAGTCCATAACAGGAGTACTATTTCTCTTATCTGCTTTACTTTGTTTAGCTCAGCTATTAAAATTGCTAATGACATTGATGATTTTAAGAATATTCCAATTTATATCAGCAATGAACATAAATCTTCTTTTTAGCTGTAAGGAAAAACATACAAATGAAAACACAATTTTTTTTTTTTTTTTTTTTGCAGTTTTTAGCCCAGGACTGGGTTTGAACTACCACCTCCAGCATAATGAAAAACAATTTTCAAAACTGAAGTAAATTCTTTTGATGTTGTTCTTGAGACAGAGTCTCACTTTGTGGCCTTTGGTAGAATGCCATGGCACCACAACTCACAGCAACCTAAAACTCTTGGGTTCAAGTGATTCTCTTACCTCAGGCTCCTGAGTAGCTGGGATTACAGGTACCTGCCACAATGCCTATTTTTAGAGATGGGGGTCTCGCTCTTGGTCAGGCTGGTCTTGAACTCCTGAGCTCAGGCAATTCACTCTCCTGGCTTCCCAGAGTGGTAGGATTACAGGTGTGAACCACTGCACCTAGCAGAAGTAAATTCTTCTTTTTTTTTTTTTTTTTTTTTTTTTGAGACAGAGTCTCACTATGTCACCCTTGGTAGAGTGCTGTGGCGTCACAGCTCACCGCAACCTCAAACTCTTGGGCTTAAGTGATTCTCTTGCCCCAGCCTCTGAAGTACCTGTGACTACAGGTGCCCACTACAACGCCTGGCTATTTTTTTGTTGCAGTTATCATTGTTGTTTGGCGGTCCCGGGCTGGGTTTGAACTTGCCAACCTCGGTGTATGTGGCTGGTGCTGTAACCACTGTGCTACGGGTGCCAAGCCCAGAAGTAAATTCTTAAGTTATCAGTCCTAATATATCCCATTTATTTACCTATGAGGCCCTCTCCTTAGAGAACACTATCTTCAAATTTTCATTCTTAATCAAATATATTAAAAAAAAAAGAAAAACAAAAGATTATTAAAATTATACTTACTTTATCCAACAGCTCCTGTGTTTCAGCAGTTAGGGGAGCATGTGAAAACTTGCAGTATTCACCCTGATAACATTTGGTTCCTGTATGGTAAAACTTGCAAGGATATTCATGTAACCCAAACATTAAGGAAGAGAACAATTTTAATGCAACTGAAATAATCTGTTATTCTTTTAATGCCTTTATTTTTCCTATATAAAGTCTTTTTCTACTAGTAGAAACACTGAATTTTTTATTTAAGAAATGAGATAAATTGATTAAAAAAATCTAATTTTAGAAAGATTACATAATCACGTTTATTGACTATCACAAGATACCTTTTTCCTTCATATCCATTCTTAGAAATAGACTCTAGATGTGTTTCATTGAAATATGAAAAGATATATTTTAAAATACTTTGAGAAATGTGGTTATTTTTAATGCATTCTTTTGGGGTAGAGGAATTAAAGTCAATAACAATGATATATCTTATAAATCTGAATTCTTCAAATTTAAGCTTGTTTAAAATAGAGTAAGTCTATACAATTTCAATATTGTTTTCTAGGAAAATAATCATCGAGTTAGAATTAGAGATTCTTCATTTTGAATGACTGCAGAAAAATAACTTTTGTGGTAACCAAAGGTGCTTTACCCTAAAATGTTCTTATAACATGTCTGTATCAGTTGTACTGAAGAACAAAGATTATTTTTCAAATTAAGGGACAATTAACCTCTATATAGTACAGAATATGCAGATAATAAGTACTCTCAAATTATTCAATCCCTGCCTTTTTAATGAAGTAGCTTTTCTCAATTCAATTAGTCAACGTCACAGAATTACTTCCATTAGTTTTTCTGGGACTTGAATAGGTCCTATGAACCCTCAATACCACCCAGGTTAAGCAAAAAGAATCATTACTTGAGAGATTGTCTAAGGAATTTACTTTTTCTTTCTTAGGAAAAAAAAATAATCTATACATAATTTAATCACTTTAATAACTAAGTTGTGCTTGGATAATATAACTTTGTTACACTACAACACTGGTTTCATTAAAAACTTTGTGTATTTAAAATGTTTATGTGAATATCTATGAAGAGTTAAATTCCTATACCTTGCGATAAAGGATATTATGCAAATATAGACAGTTTTCGCCTCTGGTACAATATCCTTGTACATAAAACTTGCACATTTCCTTTTTCTTCTCTATCTCTGCATCATGATCAAATTTACACTGGTCTCCCTGAGCCAAAATAAGGAACAAGGAAAAGTCATTTTTTTTTAATAGTGAAGCCACTACAATTTATAGTAATTCCTATTGAATATTAAATAAACAAATGATTCCAGAAAGAACTGAAGTCTTAGAAGCAAAACAGTCTAATTTTCAATAGGTTATAAGTACATCCCATATTATCTGCTTCAAATTTTCTTAAGTCCTAAACGTTTTTAATATGAATCATTTTTTAAAATTATCTACTTTCTTAAACATAAAGAATACTTTACTAAAATTTTCTAACTGAACCTCTTCCAGAAGGAAATAGCTTTAAAAACCTAAAGGTATGATTTAGAAAAGTGTCAAACAGAATAGCAGTTTGTGGTAGTACATGTTTTCTATGCCTTACATTTTAGTGTATTTCAGCTTACACATTTTTATACCTTAATACATTTCCTTTCAAGAAAATATTTACAAATTTGTTTTCCCTTGTATTCCACTGTATGTTGGTTGATGAATCCCTGACTCATTCTCACATGCTGCTGCTTCTCTTTAGGTTTGCCATCCTTTAAAAACAAAAACAAAAAACTAAATGTGAGAAATATTAAATATTTTGTTCTGTTACACAAAATTATTTTAAACCATCTTTACAATATTAAAAATGGATTCTTATAAATTGGCCCTCATATGTAAGATTTGGATTTTTGTACCTCAGTTCATTTATTTATTTTTGTACATCAGTTTAAAAATGAAATTTCAACAGCATTCTATTATTGAATATTAGTGTTTGTGCAATTTAAATGTTTTTATATTTAAAAATATTTGCCCTTAAAAGAATGAAAAATTTAAAAATGAATTTTTCGGTATTTGTGATAAAAAGTGGTCTAAGAACAAAGATCTTTAGAACAATGGCGAAAGTGAGAAATCATGGGGTGAACCCCAAACAGTGAAATCTATAGTTTCAGTGAGATGTGCAGTGGGTGAGGGTACTGACCAGCTCAAATTAACAAAAATAACTAGAAATATAAACTCAAATATAGCAATAAAGACATAAAAACAAAAGGGAACTTTTATACAAAAAAAGCAAAAGGGGAATTTTGTAATACATTGAAGCTCTACAGACACATATACTACTTTTAATGTATTAACTCATGATACCGCTTATAGCTTCTGCATACCAAATTTTTGAATATAGTTTTAGGAATACAGTATGTACAAACAAGGGAGCTGACTATATGATCATTTATGTGATCTGTTTTGCAATAATGTTAAATTTCCACTTAGTACCTTCAAAATTATGTCTTATAAATGTCAATTTAAATGTCTGGTTTTATTTGGTTGTTATTAAATTCTACCATATATGTTTAAAATTTCTTCCTCATGTAGAACTGCCAGCTTTGGCTGAATAATCATTTGGTTCAATGTAAACCAAATGGGGGTCAGGAAACAAAGTTCTAGCCCTGGCTTCGGCCTATGAGAATGGGCAATTACTTGAACCCTAGGGGTCACAGTCCTCATTTTAAAATATAAAGGCAGGCCCAGATTTCATATAAATGTGTTTCAAACTGTAAGTTTTTGCATTTCTAATGTTTTACTAGCCCTTACTCTTATCTCCTGTGACTAAGCCTAATAAAAAGGTTACCATCCATGGGAAAAAGCCCATGTTTCCATCAGAAAAGCAGAGTCTAAACAGTGGAGTTATTTACTGTTCTACCCTGATTTCAACTGCAGATCAAGGAAGAGGCACTTCTACAAATAAAATCAAAATCCCAGGAGGGTAGGGGTAGGAGATTTGGTAAAGCTAATGGCATTTTTAATTTCCAGAGGGAGTTAGGAGCTGACAAATGGAGGACTACAATAGTAAAAACTCTGTTAAGACTCAAAAACTGTGACCTTTGAAAGGTCCTCATGATTACCTGATTATCTCTGGGCTTCCCACTCTTCCACCACTCACTGATAGTACAACACTTGGAAATCAAGGGTCTTGTATTCGTGTATTCAGGGACCATAGGGAAAACACTAAGGCTTAAAAATAGGTGCTGGCAGCTAATGAGTGAGAGTGAAGGAAGCTGCAATAATAAGAAAGAACATGGAGAGCCCACTGATGGTAAAAGGAAGTGTGCACTCTGTGGGATGTGTGGGATGCTCCCATCTCTCAATACCACATAGCACTTCTCTCTCACACTGAAGAGTAAGATACAAATCCAAGAGCACATAAGGGTCCTCCACAAGCATAGATCCTGTACCTCTTCCTGTGAGCCACTGTTTCTCAGCAAAGCATTTGATCCTTTCTTTCCAGGGCTAGGCCGTTTTCGTTTCATTTTCTTCTTTTTATTATTACTCTTGTGATCAGCTTTAATAGTTTTATTATTTTGTTTAGCAGCTAAAAACAAAAAAGTTCATTATAAAAAAAGACATAAAAGTACAACAGCAATTTACTTTTTGTTTTTCCCCAGTAACCAGATGCCGAACAAATAAAGCAGTTTACTTTAAAGAAGCATGTCTTAGAATAATCCAGGAAAAATTCTCTATAGCTCAATAAATGAAAATTGATAAGACACTTAACCTGTCTTTCTAGAAGTTCTGGGATTAAGAGATCAAAAAGAGAATTACGATAATATATTCTGGATTCCCAATTCATTCTTTTTATTTCCTGAAATATCTTCCAGGGTACCCCAATTTATTCTTTTTGAAAATATATGAGGTATTTTCATGTTAAAAGCAAGGTAATTAATGAAATCATGAAATCAGTCTTACAAGCTGCAAGCCAGATCCTTTTGAAGTGTTCAGAGTATAATGGATCTAATTAAGAATGCCATAGCATTATAATGGTAAAAACCCCAAATACTGGCTTGGCACCTGTGGCTCAAGTGGCTAAGGCGCCAGTCACATACACCTAAGGTGGTGGGTTTGAATCCAGCCTGGGCCTGCCAAACAACAATGATGGCTGCAACCAAAAAATAGCCGGGCATTGTGGCGGGCGCCTGTGGTCCCAGATACTTGGGAGGCAGAGGCAGGAGACTCTCCTGAGCCCAGGAGTTGGAGGTTGCTGTGAGCTGTG
>NW_003852543.1:1177720-1181630 GCF_000181295.1 Otolemur garnettii | reverse complement strand
GCCATCATTGTTGTTTGGCGGGTCTGGGCTGGGGATTCGAACCCGCCACCTTAGGTGTACGTGGCTGGCGCCTTAGCCAGTTGAGCTATAGGTGCCGAGCCTAGATACACTTTAAATAACAAAATACTTTGACCCATACCTTGCTGGGTATCTTTTGCTCCCTCTTTCTTCATAGATTCTTCAGGAAATGGTAGAGGTTGAGCAGCATTCGCCTTTTCTTTAGCTTGTATATACTGTTGAAGTTCTTTGGCAAAATTATCTTCTGACTCCTGATTGCAGACATCATCATCACTATATAGATCATAGTCCTTACTTCTTGATTTTCTACGTAGCAAATTCTTCGATGATGTTGAGTTTCTGAAGTGCCTAACCTAAGTAAAAATTGAATTTTCAATTTTAAAAACCTAGTATGATTCAAAACAGTCTGGTTATACAGAAGAAAAAAAACTGGCCAGGAATTCATCATTGTTGAAGTTGGGTGATTAGATACATGTGGCTCATATACTATTCTCTGCATTCGTGTATTTGTAATTTTTCCAAAATTAAAAACAAACTAACAAACCAGTATGACAAAGCCATCTTAAAGATAATTTAAAGGAAGATTCTGGGTTTATATATTGCATGCATTTCACTGAACTAAAAGTCTAAACCTCTAAATCTTAAAAATAATTAAGATTATATCAAATGAAAAAATAAGAGGACTATAGTATTACAGTTCTCACATTGCATTTCTGCCTTTGCATTGACAATACCTTTTTTCTCTTTCTTTTTCTAAAAACTTTAATAGATTTAGGAGGTACAAGTTGAATTCCATTACATGTGGATACTGTAAAGTGATGTCGTCTAGGCTTTGGTATACCCATCACCTGAGTAGTATACATTGTACTCTATAAGAAATTTCTTTTTTGAGAAAGTCTCATTTTGTTGCCCTCAATAGAGTGCCATGGCATCACAGCTCACAGCAACCTCAAACTCTTGGGGCCAAGTAATCCTCTTGTCTCAGCCTCCTGAATAGCTGGGACTACAGGTGCCTGCCACAGAGCCTGGCTATTTTTAGAGCCAGGGTCTCATTCTAGCTAAGGCTGGTCTCAAACTCCTAAGCTCAGGTAAACTACCCACCTCAGCCTCCCAGAGTGCTAGGATTACATGTGTAAGCCACCGAGTCTAGGCTTCCATAGGTTATTTTTCATTACCCCTACCAAACCTCCCCCCTTGTGAGACTCAAACATCCATTATACCATTCTGTGCACCCTTGTATAGCCACAGTTTAGCTCCCACTTCTAAGAATATATAACATTTATTTTTCTGTCCTTGAGTTATTTCACTTAGAATAATGGTCTCCAGTTCCATCCAAGCTGCTGCATAAGACATTATTTCTTATTGCTGAGTAGCACTCCATGGTGTATATATACCATACTTTCTTTATCTACTCATTAGTTAATGGGCCCTTAGGCTGATCCCATATCTTTGTTACTGAGAATTGTGCTATGATAAACATAAGTGCAGGTATCTTTTTGATACATGCATAATGATTTCTCTGACAATGCTTTTAAATGTCTTTTTAAAAATAATATATTGTATTATGGTACCAAGGCCTTTAAATGTCTTAATGCAATAATTTACCATTTAATAAAACACCAAGTAAACTATAATGGCCTATTTAACTTAAGATACATTTCGGTCATCAAAGCCTAATCTTTCATCTATAACTCACAGGAGTGGTAGTAGCAACAATGACAAGGAAGAAAGAGCTTTCCTATTACCTGTAATCAAGCTTACATTAAGACATAGTTTTTCTAACCCTATTGTCAAAGGTGCCTCAAGGAAACATCACAGAACCCAGCTCCCCAATGCAAGAGAAACTCAGTTATGGGAGCTGATTTTGGAGGAGCCCAGGCTGATCACAGCAGATGACTTAAAGCAATTTCTATATAAAAATTTTTAAGTATCCATTCTATAGCTGTGTATACTTGGTGACAGAGATGTATCAAATTGTATAATTATAGTTTGTATGATTAAATTTTAATCAAAAAGTTTATTTTAGGATAGGTGCCTGTGACTCAAGTGGCTAAGGTGCCAGCCATATACACCTAAGGTGGCGGGTTCGAATCTAGCCTGGGCCCACCAAAACAATGACAGCTGCAACCAAAAAATAGCCGGGTGTTGTGGCAGGCACCTGAGGTCCCAGCTACTTGGGACGCTAAAGCAGGAGACTCGCTTGAGCCCAGAGTTGGAGGTTGCTGTGAGCTGTGATGCCACAGCACTCTACCCAGGGGGTTAGCTTGAGGCTCTGTCTCAAAAAAAAAGTTTATTTTAAAAAAATGACCAGGGTGGTGCCTGTGGCTCAAGGAGTAGGGAACCAGCCCCATATACCAGAGGTGGTGGGTTCAAACCCGACCCTGGCCAAAAATAAAATAAAAAGATAAATAAAATTAAAAAAAACACAAATTAAAAAAAAAATGACCAAGTCCCAAATAGTTTCTATTCTCCTGTCAGGAAGAGTCAACATGCCTATCCTTACAGTGGCCAATAATTCACTCCAAAGCATATTTTGGAGCCTAGTCTCTTAATTTCACATGATAACTGAATAGGGCAGTACAAAACAAAACAGAAGATTTAATATTATAAAATATACTAGGTAACCCGATAAGGTTTCCATTTGATGGTTAACTACAAAGCTAGGAGTTGTCCCACCAGACTGATTATAAGCCTATAAAGTGAACTTGGTCGCTGCTTAAAGAATGAAAACAAGCTGAGGAAATTTCTGAATCTGACACTGGCTTCAACGTATACCTTATCTTCATTATACCAGAGAAAAAGAGACTACTAAGCAATCTTTAGGCCAAGTTCTTTGTCTCTAAGTCTCTAAGAAAAAGTACCTTTTTCTAACTAACACCATAGAACAAACTTGTAAATGTCACTTCTCAGTGATAAATAGGGATAAACAAACTTCAGCCTGGCCACCTGTTTTTAAAAATAAAGTTTTACTGGAACAGAGTCATGCCATTCATTTACATGTTGTCTTTGTTGTGCTTAGTTGTGACAGGGACAATATGGCCCACAAAGATGATTTACTATCTGATCCTTATGAAAAAGTTAGCTGACTCTTGTGATAGATTATTATGTTTACCTTGATTTTGGACTTTAATTTTACTTAGTGGGAATAAGGGAAACCAAAAGATTATTTAATATGCAGCAGCTCCCATGAAGTTTAGCTTACTCAAACAGAGATGAAATTCTGTTCAGTGCATTCAAATAAAAATATTAAAATGGTCCAAATGATTAAATGCCCTCTATTTGCACAAAACACATAGGCCTACACTGAAGCAATTCCTTTCACCCAAGTAATAACATGTCTGATTTGTATTAAATGAAGGCACATGATGATCTAGCAACATTAACAAAACTGGGATAATCATCAATTATGTTGTTTTATCATAAAGTAGAGATGAATATTGCTAATGATTTTTTTAGAGGGCACTGAAATACGCAACATACAAATAACTGAATACATTTCTTAAATTAGCTAGTTATAAACTCATTGCTTCAGTTTGTTGTTCTTTGTATAATCTACAAAGTATACAAACATTATTTTAATCCTTTTCTTCTTTTGTAAAGGAGTCTAAATAAAGTAACTTTTTTTCAAGTAAAAGGTTTTCTTGCTTTTGATTCTGGTTGGTTTATTAAGCTAGTATGGCCTCCTGACACAACACAGAAATAAAAGTTCAGTTAATAGTGTGTATGTGTATGGGATGCATGAAGTGCATTCATCAGTAACTGAGAGAATTCAACAAATTTCTGACGATCGGAAGGGAAGTTATACTCTATAGGTTGGGCTTATGTTGGAGTGTGAGAAACGGGGTATAAATGAGGATGCATTAAAATTCTACATAAAAACAAAGCTATGATA
>NW_003852543.1:1174317-1177337 GCF_000181295.1 Otolemur garnettii | reverse complement strand
TTTTTTTTTGAGACAAAGTCTCACTATGTTGCCCCTTGGTAGGGTACTGTGGTGTCACAGCTCATAGTAACCTCAAACTCTTGGGCTTAAGCGATTCTCAGCCTCCAAGTAGCTGGGAATACAGGCACCAGCCACAACGCCCGGCTATATCTTTGTTGTAGTTGTCATTGTTGTTTAGCAGGCCTGGGCTGGGTTTGAACCCACCAGCCTCAGTGTATGTGGCTGGCGCCCTAACCACTAAACTACAGGGCACCGAGCCAGGTTATTTTCATATATTACATTATAGTTGTTGCGGATCTCAAAATACTTATGTTCATCGCTACTTCAAAATTAGAATAATTAGACTCACTTTAATATTTAGTACATTAGTAAAGAACAAATTATTCTTACTAGAGATTTGTCTTTATTATTTTGATAAACTATTATGTCAATAAAATTAACTTCCTTTGTAATATACTTTATTTTATTCATTTAAAAACATTACTCTGAGAAAGGGCCCAAAGGCTTTACCAGACTGCTAAAGTGGATGCATAGAACAAAGAAGGTTAAGAACTGTTATGGTGCTGGGAAACTAACTATCCACACAGCCTAGTCACTTACTGAATGCCCAGGCAGGCCTCCTTCCCACTTAAAGGAAAGGCCTGTAGAGACACAGACCTACCAACACATCAGCAGAGGATATCCATCAATTCTCCAGGCCTTTCTTAAATGAAGGGACAATAAGGGAACACAAAAGCATGGAATAAAAATCTACAGCAGAAGTCAGCAAATAACAATTCAAGGACCAAAACCACTTTCCCACCTGTTTTTATAAAAACCCACAAACTAAGAATGATTGTTACATTTTTTTAAATGGTTGAAATAAAAAAAACAAAAGAATAACATTTCATAACACTTGAAAATTAAGTAAAATTCAAATTTTAGTGTCTATTATTATAAAGTTGCACTGGAACATAGCCACTCGTATTTATAAATGCATTATACTGGCTACTTCCTCACTCTAGCAGCAGAGTAACTGTAAGAGAGATCATTATGGTATTCCCGTTAGTTCACAAAGATGCCCAGTGCGCTACAAATTGCAGTGACAACTGTATTTTGAGTTCCTTATGCCTTTATCTCCATTACTATTGCACCTCCACCAGGTCAAAGCATGAAGAGTAATGTATTTAAAAGCACACTGAATTGTGGGTTACTTTACTATCAAATTACATGGCAAAACATTGTGGTTATTATGTAATGATACTATATAGTGCTAAAACAACACAGAATACATTGATGTTGCAATATTAAGCATTTATGACAAATATTCCCAACTCACAAAAAGTAACAGAAGAATTAGAAAACTTAAAACAGATGATCTCACCACAAATTTCTTTCTCCACAGAAATAAAAAATGAAAACAAAGCCTCAATCAAGGCGCATTTCTGACTCGGCACCCATAGCACAGTGGTTACAGCATCAGTCCCATACACTGAGGGTGGAAGGTTCAAACCTGGTCCAGGCCAGCTAAACAACAATGACAACTATAACAAAAAATAGCCAGGCACTGTGGCGGGCACCTGTAGTCCCAGCTACTTGCGAGGCTGAGGCAAGAGAATAGCTTAAGCCCAAGAGTTTGAGGTTGCTGTGAGCTGTGACGACACAGCACTCCACCAAGGGGCGACATAGTGAGACTCTATCTCAAAAAAAAAAAAAAAAAGCACATTTCTTAGTGGCTTATTTGTTAGCCAATCAAAGAAAGCTGATGGTAGAGTTAATTAAATCATGCTTGATTGCAGCAGTTGAAGAGCTGTTCAAAGTCAAGGAAACTCAAAGAAAACTTCAACAATTAAAAAATGAGGCAAATGATTTCAAGTGATTTTCCTCGGTTCTTAACGAGTTGATTGATGTTACTGAGACTGCTTGGTATCATTGTGCTGTTCAAAGTTAAAATAGAAGCAAGATCTCCATAACCATGCTAATGTGCTGAAAATGTATTTTTTAGGCTTGGCACCTGTAGCTCAGAGGCTAGGGAACCAGCCACACATACACAGGAGCTGGTGGGTTTGAACTCAGCCCGGGCCTGCATAATAGCAATGACAACTACAACAACAACAACAACAAACAGCCGGGCATTGTGGCGGGCACCTGTAGTCCCAGCTACTTGGGAGGCTGAGGCAAGAGGAGCACTTAAGCCCAAGTGTTTGAGGTTCCTGTAATGCCACAGCACTCTACTGAGGGCAACATAGTGAGACTCTGTCTCCAAAAAAAAAAATATATATATATATATTTTATATATAAAAATAAAACAAAAATATTTCAGTTAACCTTCAATTGGAAGTGAATAACCTGCAAAGTAGCAACCAAAAGACAAATCAAGCTAAGAACCTAAAGTTCCATAAATGCCTTGTAGTAATGAATACACTCAATTAAAATCACACACTGGTGAACTGATATCAGTATTTGGCGGTACCTCTCTGTAATGGGAAGACATTTTCAGAGATAAAATAGATAAAGTACTATTACATATCAGCATAACAGACAAATCTTTGCAATCAATTTTGATGACAGGGAATAGTAACTTCAAACCCCAATTAGGCAAATAATTATCCCATAAAGAAGAACTCCATTCTTCTCATCAGTAGAACTGTATTATAAAAATAATTACATGCTGAATTTTGTTAACAAAAGTTGTAGAAATTTGCTTTCTCTCTTTCATATAAGTACCTACATAACATCCTCAATTTTTCTTCTTGGCTTGAAAAGTCTAAAACATTTACTGTCTCATCCATTATAGAAAATGCTTACTAACTCCTGATCTAGAGAATAAACAAAAAAGGAAGAAAAGAACTGAAAAACTGATCTAAAAGAAGCAACTATGATTGAAAGAATTCAAAATTTTACAACGATACAAAGATACTGAAGATATTATATTCAAAAAATGTTAGAAAGTTATAAAAAGAAGAATGAGCTCTTAAAGTATAACTTAAGAAACAAGGATAAATAAAATAGAGGAAATTTCTAGACTATAAAGAAAAATG
>NW_003852543.1:1145358-1174132 GCF_000181295.1 Otolemur garnettii | reverse complement strand
AAAGAAAAATGATAGATAAAAAAATAAGAGATGATAGATGTCTTACATATGAAGGATCTGATCTCACCACAATAGCACTAAACACAATGAATGAAAAAAGACTTAAAATCTTATATACTCAAGAACACCCAGAATAAAGAGAAGAATCTGAAAGCTTCCAGAGAGAAAAGGATACGTACAAAGAAACTGGAATCAAATTAGTAAGACTTCACTTTTGTAATACTGGACAGTAGAAAACAATGGAGTCATCACCTCAACCAATAACCTGAATTATATTTCAGCCAAAACTATCGATCAATTCAAGACATTTTTAGAAATGTTAGAACTCAAAGAAGATAAAGAACTCAAAAGATAACTCAAAAAATGTATTTTCTATGTATTCCTGCATAAGGATATATATCAGTATTATTTCCTGGAAACTAATTGTAGAATGTTGTTCCTGCCCGTCTGCTGTAGGGAGTTACACAAAAACTCAACAAGCTTCAAGTGCACATGAAAGACTAGGGCTTATGTGACGAATGTAATATGAAAATTTTGCAGGAAACTGAAGTTGCAGTTTCTCACCGTTAACCTTGGGTCTCATTCATGGCAGCCATACATACCTGAGAGTCGTGGTTCTCAACCTTCCTAATGCCTCGTAATGCTGCGACCCTTTAATACAGTTCCTCATGTTGTGGTGACCCCCAACATAAAATTATTTTCGTTGCCACTTAATAACTGTAATTTTGCTACTGTTATGAATCACAATGTAAATATCTGATATGCAGGATGCATTTTCATTGTTACAAAGGGGTCACAACCCACAGGTTGAGATCTGCTGCCTTAAAGAGCAAAAGCTATTTACTTGGACAGCAGAGGCGCTTCCCTAGCAGATAAAGATGCTGTCCTTGCTATTCTTCTGTCTTGTACTCTTTTATAAAATTAACTGAAAGAGTATACAATTAAGGCCTATTTGTGTCACATGAGTGTCATTGTCAATATGAACCCATTTTTCTGTAGTGTTAAAACTTACAACTTAAAAAATAAGTCCAAAAAGAGAAAAAGGCAAGAGAAGAGCAGACATTTTATATATTATGGGGTGAACTGTGTCCTCCCAAAATTCTTACGTTGAAGTTCTCCTCTCTAGTACCTCAGAACATGACAATATTTGCCAAAAAGGCCATTAGGGTATGATTAATTAAGATGAAGTCATTAAATGGGCCCTAGTCCAATATGACTGATGTTCTTACAAAAGAGAAATTCAGATGCAGGCACACAAGGAGAAATATCATATGAATATGAAGGCAGAGATCAGAGAGATACCTTTTTGGCCAAGGAGGCCAAAGATTGGCAGCAATCCATCAGAAGCAAGGGAAAAGGGGTAAACAGATTTCTTCTTCACAACCTCTGAATGAACCAACACTACCAACACCTTGCTCTGGGGCTTCTAGCCTCCAGAATTGTGAGACAATAAATTTTTGTTTAAGTTACCACATTTGTGGTAACTTTGTTATGGCAAATCTAGCAAACTAATACAGGCTTTAAGCTATAAATCACTAAGGTCAGTTAAGTTAGCAAATGAAACTCCTCGAAATGTTAATCTTATGTGAAAGAAGTTTTTGAAGCAGTTTAAAATCCATTCCAGAAACAGGGAAAATCAAAACAAAAGCAATTATTAGAAACAGTTCATGTTAAATTACAAAGAAAAAAGTATAACCAAGTTTCCTTGATAATAAGTAAAGAGACCCCAAATTGCTAACTAAAATGAAACAAACGGGATCCCTCATGAATATCTCATATCCATTCCTTATCTGTTTTTCCATATGCCAACTTAATCTTACTTTTTTGGGAATTTGTTCACATTCCAGATTAACTTCCCATTTTATTTTCTTTTCTTGTGTTTCTTCAACTTCTGTATCATCTATTTCCTCATCGATTCTGTAGCAAAAATATCAAATAACACAAAAGGAGTTTTCAACCTGTTCACACCACAACATTAAAATTAATGCTTTGGCTTGTCTTCAACTTGTCCTTAAAGAAATTCTGAATTCAAATTCTACTCCAAATACTTGAGATAAATATCGTAAATAATTACGATGAGCAATATATGTTAGTATGTTTATGAATAACCTGTAAAACTAAAATTTTAGATTATAAAACCTGAATGTTCATGTATTAAAAGCTACATAAATCATTCATTCATCCATCATTTCATTTATTCAACAAACACTGAATATCCACCATATACTGGGCTCTATGACTTACATCATGGGCTACAATAAAAAAGATAAACCTTGCTCCTGCCTTCTGAGAGCTTTCTACTTGCTTGGGAGAAAAAAAGAAATACAGTTGTTTCAAAATGGTGTGGTAAGTATAGTTGCATGGATGAGGAACACTTAACCTAGACTTGGGGGCCAGGGGCTTTCTGAACCTAAAAGATATGTAAGAGTTAGCAAACAAAAGAGGAATGTAAGGAAAAATATATTTCAGGCTGAATGTAGGGTGTCTTTGAGGCAAGGAGAGAGATTAACATACTCAAGTATTGTAAAGATGAAAAAGAAAAAATGTGTTCAAACTCAGTAAGACTGAGGAGTTGACCCTGCACAGATAATGTCTGAGACAATTACTTGAGGATACTCCAGCAAAATAAAAAGTAAACAGAGATCAAGATGGGAAATACAAGAAACTGGTGAACAAAGAAGCCAATAAAATGGATAGGTGAATCTAACTAATGGTTGGTGCTACAAATATGGGGGCTGAAGAAAATAGTGAACACAAGATTGGAAAGTTTGTGATTACTGAAGGTAAGACTGTTATATGCCAGACAAAGGCAAGGAAATAGACAATGTGAACATTCTCAAGAGAACACTGCTACAAATGGAAGGCACTACTAGCACAAGGAGAAAGTGGAGAGTGGCTTTGTTCTTTCAAAGTTGCAGGAACTTGGGCTTTACAACTTCATCCAATTCAACAGTTTATATGATCTCGGAGCTCCTGAAGTACATCCATCAGACAAGGTACAAGCTGTGAAGCTTCTACAGAAGCTACCATTACTAGAGCTCCAAAATGAAATACTTGTGAACCTTTACTGCTCTAGTTTCCAGTATCCAATCATCTCATGGAGTAGCAGGCAACCTCTCCTTAGGCAGAGCGATAGTGACTACAATAGCATTAATAGCAGCGAACATGTGCATAATGTTTACTCTGTCGCAGGTGTTGCTGCATGCACACTGCACTTACCACACAACCCTATCATATATGTATTGTAAAAGCCCATTTTACTGATGAGAAAACTGAATTACACAGAAAGGTTGTATAACTCGTAAAAAGGCAGAGCTGAGACTTGAGCCTAGCCAGGCAGGCAGGCAGGCAGGCAGGCTTAAAAGTGTGCCTTAAAACCATACCCTATTATTTTATACTGTCCACCCCAAATCTTTCACTACTCCACTGTTAAGGTCTACAGTTCTGTGCCCGTATTGCCTCACCTATGACCAGAAGAGACAGTTGACATTCTGCTCTGTAAAATACGTTCTTTATTTAGCTTCAAGAATACTGAGCTCTCCTCATTTTTTCTTCCTTATTGTCTCCCTTCTCTTTACAACTCTAAACATTAGTCCTCATACCTTTCTTTTTTGTCTAGGCTCTTACTCTAGCAGGTTATCTCCTTCAACCTTGAATACCATCTATTTGTGGTTGATTTCAACACCCAAGTCTTCAACCCAAAGTCCTCTCCTTCAAACCAAACAGACCTAATTTCGTGTCTACCAGACATAAGTAATCTTAACATTAACATATTCAGCATTAAACTCTCACTCTTCTCTCTGAAACCTCGTTCTCCTACTTCCCTAAGCAGCAACTCCATTTCTTTCATGATATGGACCAAAACCTTATGGTTGATCTTGACTCCTCTCTTACACCCTCGTCCAATTTGTGAGAAGATCCTTTCTTCTACCTTCATAATGTAGCCACATTTGACCACCTCTTATCACTAATACAATGATCCAAGCTGCTCTTACTCCCCTATGAAAGCCCTCCAATGGCCTCTCATCTCAGAGTAACAAAGTCCTTGTTATGGCACCTACAAGTCCCTACATGATCTTCCTCCCTCAAACCCAATCCTCTCAGAATTCAAGTTCTACTATTCTTACTCCAATCTAGTAGCCATTCTGGCCACTTTGTTCCCTTAACCCAATCACACCAAGCTCACTCCATCTCAGGATCTTTTCATAGAACACTCTCCACTTCCCTAGATAGCAACTCCCTCACTTCCTTAAGGACTCTATTCAAATGTTACTTACCAGTGTGATCAGCAAGGCTTTAACCATCTTCTTTAAATACCTCTATCTTCCCTACCATCCCACAAGCATTTCTGTTCCCTTTCCTCTTCTTTCATTCTCTCCAGGGCATTTAATATTATCTAAAATACTACATATTTCTGTATTATCTGCCTCCCACTCCTCCAACTGTGTAAATTTCATTAGCATTAGAATTTTTCTCTTGTTCATATACTGCTATATCCCTAAGGCCTACATTAATATCTCTCACATAGCAAGTATTCATAAATGTTTTTTGAATGAATGAAAGTATTCTCATCACAAAATAGGAAAAAGACCAGAAATAATAAAAGATTGCTTCATTTGATTGCATAAAATCAAAATACCCACACACCTTTATGCATTGAGAAATAGCGCCACATGCAAAGCCAAAGACAAATGACAACTAGGGTTAAATATTTGCAGGCAAGAGTTCCTAAAATTAAAAAATACCAATGGCCAAAGAGAAAAATGGGCAAATGATACAAATGGACAGTTCACCCTACTTCCATACCATCCTTCACCTATCATTTTGGCAAAATTCCAAGTGTCTTTTATGTCCCTTACTCCAGTTTTTGTGAATGGATCTTTTGTTCAATACATTATCAAACTGAAAGCTGCTGTTGATTTTTTAAATGATGTTACTATCTTTTTAGGTGATGGCTTCTCTTTATGTATTTTACAGTTTATCAACTGGTTCCTCTCTTCTTAGTAAATCATCATATCATCTGTAAGTAATTAGTGTCTTTATCTCTTTCCAACACTTGTAGTTCTTATTTTATTTTAGTTCTTTTGCATTAGAAGTGTGGTGATGAAATCATGGTTCCCGGAGTCAGAATGTCTGGGCAACTTAATTCTAGCTTTACCACTTACACTGTGCAATCCTGGCAGGTTATTTAACATCTCCGTGCCTCAGTTTTCCCATCTGTAAAACGAGAACAGCATTATCTTCTTAAGGTTGTTGTGAAGGCTTAATGATATATTTCAACTAAAGTGTGTAGTAAAAATCATGATGTTCAATTAAGGCATTTGAGAAGGAGAGAAATGAATAGATGAGTGATACCAAGAAGGAAAATTAATCAGGCATACCCGAGTTGAGGGAAATAAAGGAATAGGGAATCTGTGTCAAGGTTTTGCCTTAGGAAAATTGGGGAACATAGAAAACATAGTTTTAGGAGATAAGGCTTTTAGCACTTAAAACTCAAAGGAATAAAAAGTGAATGAATATTTGGGTGTAAAAACAAACTACACTATATACGTCTCCAACAGTGAAACCAACAAATTAGCGCCATTTGGCCAAGTCACAACTTGCCTTTCAACTTAATTTTTACATCCATGTGCTGTTTGTGGCTTTATTTTGGTCTTTAGAGCTTTTGGATGCAAAAAAGTGTACTAATAGCCAAACTATTCACTACTTATTCTTTACCGTTTAATAAAATTGTGGTTTCTTCCTTTCTACAAAAAAAAGAACCTAACATGTGTCAATAAACGATAAACGATCTCTGTCCTTTGAGAGCTTATGGCAACAGGGAAACAGGCTACAGGAACACAGAGCAAGACTTCTAACCAGCCTAGACCGGTAGGTGCGCAGAGAAAGGAGAGCATCCTGGAGCCTTCTCGTTAGCACCCCCATTGCTCCCCTCGCCCAGGGTTTCGGCACCCCTGGCCTTCTCGACCTACGAACTGGGCCCCATCTCAGGCTTCTATCCCCCTGGGCCCGTACGACCTCTCCCAGTCGGACTAAGCCGGCCCACGTGCTTCCCACGGGCCCTCGCGGCTTGCCCAGGACGCGGCCCCGCGCAGCCTCCAATCCAGAAGGAACGAAGAGGCGGAGCCCGCCTGGGGCCCTATGTTCAAAGGATGAAAAGACGTGGGATCACCTTTCGCCAGAGTCCGTGGCCGGTTTTTTGCCGAGGGCGGGGTTGGGAGGTTTTGAGAAAAGATTCTCAAAATCCATTACCCAGACGGGAGCCTCCCTCTGCAGAGCCCGGTCGCTACAGAGTAAAACCACGAGAGTGCAGGGAGGTAACCTCACTCCGCTCACAGGGCTACAAGCCCCGCCCCGCGCACGCGCACCTGCCGCACAGCCCTCGGCGCCTCTGCGCACGCCCGCTTTTTCCCACGCCTCCTAGGCTCTGCGCACGCGCATAACTAATCCCATCCCTAATTCCGTAAATTTCCGTGGGCCTTTTTACCCGCTACCTCAGATAGTAGAATTTTTTTTTTTTTAAGCTTTGTCCTTAGGATTCTTTCCTTACTTTAGTGAAAGTATGATGTGGGATGTCTTAGGATATGGGATTACTCTTCAACCAAACACAAAAGAAAATTTGACTGATAGATTAAAAATAGTAGTGGGATTTTAAAAATAGTGGGATTAGTCTTCAACCAAACACAAAAGGAAATTCTACTGATAGGTTAAAAAATAGTAAAAACATCAAACGGGAAAAACTGACCTGCAAAGGCATCCGAGGGAGTTCTCATATGTTGTACATCACGGCTGGACCTTGAAAACAATATGCTAAGTGAAATAAGCCAGACTCAAAAGGACAAATATTTTATTTTTTCATTTGTATGAAATAGAATTCTACAGAGACAGATAGTAGGTTAGAGATTTTTAGGGACTCAGAGAAAGGGAGATCGAGAGTTAATTGTTTAATTGCTACAGAATTTCTTTATGGAGTGATGGGAAACATTTGGAAACATTATGTTGAGGATTGCACAGCAGTGTGAATGTAACTATTGCCACTAAATTATACACTTGAAAAGGTTGAAAAGTAAATTTCATGTCATATATATTTTACCAAAATTTTTAAAAAGGAAGAGCAGCTGCCATGTTAAGATGGTGGAATGGTTTCAGTTACCGTACTAGCTAAGGGCAATACCTTGTGGGTATATGTTATAAGTCAGCGGTCAGCAGTATGTGGTGCTTTTCTCCCACAATCAGGACTAAGGGTCTGGGAACAGAGGAGGTGGAAATAAGAGTAGCTTCTCTCCACATTATTCCCAGTGATGCCCTAGAGAAATTTCTACTTCTTATCCCCACTACTCTGGGTTCTGCTAATTTAGAGCAGGGTTTTTTCAACCTCAGCATTGCTGTTATTTTGGCCAGGATAATTCTCTGCTAGAGTCTTCTGCATTGCCAGATGTTTAGCAACATCGGTGGCCTCTACCACTAGATGTCAGCAGCACCTGCTTCCGAGTTGTTGCAACATTCAAAAATGCCTCCAGACATTGCCAAATGTCTTCTAGGGACAAAATCATCCCCAGTTGGAAACCATTAGTCTAGAGATATCATTGTCATAAGCAGAAATAGTTTTATCAAGAGAAATGACAATGGTTCCTTTTAGTTTGAAGTTGAGACTATCATTTGCCCACTTCAGGCTCCTCTGGCTAGCTGAGGAAGGGAATTGTACTGGCAGCAATGATTAATCCTATCAAGTTATACTAACTAGGGTGGCACCTGTGGCTCAAAGTGGTAGGGCGCCGGCCCCATATGCCGAAGGTGGTGAGTTCAAGCCCAGCCCCGGCCAAAAACTGCAAAAAAAAAAAAGTTATCCTAACTATACAACAAGGTTAAAGAAGAGTATATCTAGAATGCTGGGGATTTCCTGGAGAGGCAGGGCTAAGTAATCCCATGATTAAAGTCAATAGAAAATACCACCAACCACAGGCAGCAATCACTACTCACCAAGCAAGGAGCTAATATCAGCTGAGGGAGAAGAGAACATGGCAAAACACAGAGGTAGAAGGCAGATATACCAATACCAAGTACAACCATGTGTGACCAGTTGCAAAAATTGTAATAGTTATGAATATTTCATCCCTAATTTAAGATAAACATATACATACATATGTGTGAATATATATATATATTTTTCCAAAACCTTCCCCCCTCACATTTCTCTACCATTTAACATAAGATAGTAGTTAACTTTATATTGCATTATTTAAGTTACAGGTTATGAAATGAGGCAGGTGATTGAGCTAAAAGAAGAATTAAAAGAATGAATATCACCTAACAATGGAAAAGGGACTTTTAATTTGGGAGCAGGGGGCAGTACCAGAGTGATTTTTGGTTGAACGTGAAATAGCTGTATCATTTTAGAGGCAAGACCTTGTTATTGCATTCATCTGGAAGTTAAGTGTGGGTTAAGGAGGCATTTATGGGTACTTAGTTATAAGGTATATACTTGGTCATTTTGTAATATGTCATCTTGGCTAGATTAAACTGTGTTTTCAAGAATTCCTCTTCTGCATGTTTCTAGTTAGAGTGGACCATAGAGAGATTTGCACAAAATTTGAAAGGTGGAAGTGAAACAGCAGCCACATTGTATTTTTACATTCAGGGGGTCAATAAAGGGGCAGCAGATGCTGTTGCAACTAACGTATATTGCCATTTGTTGCTGGTTCACCATGTTGGTATGGAAGAACAACCAGACTTGCAGCTGATACACCTCACTCTAGAACAGTGGTTCTCAACCTTCCTAATGCTGCAGCCCTTTGATACAGTTCCTGTGGGTCGCGACCCACAGGTGGAGAACTGCTGCTCTAGAACCTCCTTCATATTCTCTAAACTCTAACCTCCAAATATGCATTTAGCTCCAAGATAAAGGGCACAAGATTATCCTGTACAACACCTGCATCATAAAAGTTGAACAGGGTGACAAACTAATAATGTTGGTTCTGATTTGTCATCAGAGATTCTAGTTTGTCTTCACTTTCCTCCCCCTTTACATCCAACTTCCCTGCCTGAATACCTACTTTGGAGATATTAAGCTCCAACATCAAATAAGAGCTTTACAGACTGGTTTAAACCTCTCCTACATTTGCATAAGGTCAAATCATTGAGTTGTGCAGGTACAGATCTGATCTTAATCAGGATACCAGCTTTTGAGAGCTGAATAGATATAACTCACCCAACTCTTAGACTGGCCACTGGGTAGTGCACATACAAGACAGATTGAAATAGCATTTTCAGCTGAATAGGCAGTGAAGTCATGGGACAAAGAAGTGGGATAGAAATTGAGGCCTGAGCCTAACCAGGTATATACCTGATGATTCTGTAATACGTCATCTTAACTAGATTAAACTGTTTAATTAAATTAATTAAACTGTGTTTAATCTAGGTCTATTACCTGCCAAACAAAAATAAAAACATTCTGCATAAGATTTAAATAAGGCTCGGTGCCTGTGGCTCAAGTGGCTAAGGCGCCAACCACATACATCTAAGGTGGCAGGTTCGAATCCAACCCGGGCCACCAAACAACAATGATGGCTGCAACCAAAAAATAGCCAGGCATTGTGGCAGGCACCTGTGGTCCCAGCTACTTGAGAGGCTGAGGCAGGAGACTCAATTAAGCCTAGGAGTTGGAGGTTGCTGTGAGCTGTGATGCCACGGCATTCTACCCAGGGGGACAGCTTGAGGCTCTGTTTCAAAAAAAAAAAAAAAAGGATTTAAATAAGATCCAGAGTCTCAATAATATTCAGAGTGCCTAGGATACAAGTCAAACTTATTTGACATACAGAGAACCATGAAGCTCTCAAACCTAATGGGAGAAGACTATCAACACATGCCAAAGCTGGAATTATCTGACAGACTTTCAAACAGCTATTATGAAAATGCTATGCTAAATGTTCTTGAAACAAATGGAAAAAAATAGAACATCTCAGAAAAGGAAGAGAAAATATAGGAAAGAGCCAAATAGAATTTTTAAAACTGAAAAATACAAAAACTAAAATTAAAAATTCAATGAATATTCAAAGACACAATAAATAAATTAAAATGGAATATCCTCAAAATGGAAAAGCAGAAAACGAGAACTAGAGAACAAAAAAGAGACTGAAGAGAAAAAAATTTGAAAGGCAAATTTGAAATCCAACACATTAATAGTTACATTGAATGTAAACAGGCTAAATTTACCCAATAAAATAAAGAAATTGTCAGGATGAATAAATATGATCCAGCTATATGCTCTTCACAGTAAACTCACTTTAAATATACTGATATAGATAGATTAAAAGTAAAAGCTTAGCTGGTGCAGAAACTAATGCCTGTAATCCCAGTAACGATGGAGGCTGAGGCAGGAAGTTTGCTTGAGGCCAGCCTGGGCAACATAGCAAGATCCTACTTCTAAAAATAGTGGGAAAAAATTAGCCAGGCATGTTATTGTGTTTCTGTAGTCCCAGCTACTTGCGAGGCTGAGGTGGAATGATTTTTTGCCCAGGAATTCAAGGCTGCAGTAAGCTATCATGACACTGCACTCCACAGCTTAGGCCACAGAGTGAGACTCCAACTATAAAGAGAGAGAGAGAGAGGGAAAGAAAGAGAGGAAGGAAAGAAGGAAGGGAAAAAAAAGAAAGAAAAAGAGGTTGGGAAAAGATATATATACTATACAAACACTAAAACAAATAAGGCTGGAGTGACTATATTAATATCAAACAGTGAACTGCAGTGTAGAAAATTAGTAGAGATAAAATGGATGTTATATAAGTATAAAGGGTAAATTCACCACAAAGTCATAATAATCCTAAACACGCATGCACAAAATATACGAAGCACATGAAACATTTAACATTAAACATGAAACCACATCCTGGGTTATAAGGTAAACCTTAACAGATTGTTATAAAATTGAAATAATATATGTTCTCTAATCATAATGAAACTAAATAAGAAATCAATTATAGATAACAAAAAAATCTCCAAATACTTGGAAATTAAAACATACATGTTTTAAAATGTAGGGATCAAAGGATTCACAAAGTAAATTAGGAAATAGTTTGAACTGAATGAAAATAAAATTGTGACATAAATTTGCAGACTATTGCTAAAGGAAGGTATGTAAGGATTTCAAGCTTGAAACACATATTACAAAATAAGAAAGATCTCAAATCAATAACTTCAGCTTTACCTTAAGAAATTAGAAAAATGTGGCAGAAAAAAGCATGTATTAAAGATAAGTCTCTGAAAGATACAAGAAGAAAAACAATAGAGGAAATTAAACCAAAGCTAATTCTTTGAAAAGTTAGTGAAATAGATAAATTGAAAAGCAAAAGGAGAAATTGGTACAACTTACCAATTAGTAATGAAAGAGGGGGTTTCACTATAGATTCCACAGATAACAGAAAGGACAGTAAGTCAACATTATTAAAAACTCTACATGGGTGGCACCTGTGGCTCAAGGGAGTTGGGCAGCAGCCCCATATGCCAGAGGTGGCGGGTTCAAACCCAGCCCTGGCAGGTTCAAACTGCAACAAACAAACAAACAAAAAACTCTACATATATAAATTTGACAACTTAGATTAAATGGTCAAATTCCTCCCAAATCAGTCTATGAAAACTCATCTAAGGTAAAATACATAATCTTAACATAATAATAACTATTGAAATTAAATTCATGACATAAAATCTTCCAAAATAAGAAATCTCAAGGTCCAGATGGTTTTTCTGGGGAACTTTACCAAACATTGAAGGAAGAAATACCAATGTTACATGATCTCATACAAAAATAGAAAAGGAAGAACACTTCCCAAATTATTGTATGAGATCAGCATTAACCCAATTCCAAAAATAGTCAATGACAAAGAAAGAAAACAGCAGACCAATATAGAATATAGATTTTTAATCTTCAAGAAAATGCTAAAACTCAAATTCAGCATTACAAAAATAGTAATATGAAACAACCAAGGGGGGGTTATTCCAGGAGTACAAGGCTCGTTTAGTATTTGAAAATCAATGAATGTGATCTAAGTTTGTGAGTCAAAAGAAGAAAAACTATATAATCTCATCAACTGATGCAAGAAATTATTTGACAATGTTCAATGATTCAGGATACCATGTTTCAGCAAATTAGGAATACAAGAAAATTTCCTCCTGGGTGCGTGGCTCATGCCTATAATCCCTAGCACTCTAGGAGGCTGAGGCAGGTGGATTGCTTGAGCTCAGGAGTTCTAGACCAGCCTGAGCAAGAGTGAGATCCCCTCCAACCTCCCATCCCATCTCCAGAAATAGCTGGATGTGGTAGTGGGCACCTGTAGTCCCAGCTACTTGGGAGTCTGAGGCCAGAGAATTATCTGAGCCCAGGAATTTGAGGTTGCTATGAATTATGACACCACGCCACTCTAACAAGAGTAACAAAGTGAGACTCTGTCTCAAAAATAAAAAAAAAAAGATAATTTCCTCAATCTAATAATGAGCATCTGAAAGACTATAGCTTAAACCATTGTTGATATTGAATGCTTTCCCTCCAAGATCTTGAACAAGATAAAAGATATAAAACTGAACATGAAATAATTCTTAAAATTAAAAATAAAAGAACCAAGAGATGAACCCAGCTACTTATCGTCATTTGATCTTCGACAAGCCTATCAAAAATATTCAGTGGGGGAGACTCCCTAATTAACAAATGATGCTGGGTGAACTGGCTGGTGACCAATAGAAGACTGGATCCCCACCTTTCACCATTAACAAAAATTGATTCTCACTGGATAAAAGACTTAAACTTAAGACACAAAACTATAAAAATACTAGAAGAGAGTGCAGGAAAAACCACTTGAAGAAATTGGCCTGGGAGAATATTTTATGAGGAGGATGTCCTGGGCAATTTAAGCAACACCAAAAATACATTACTGGGATCTGATCAAACTAAAAAGCTTTTGCACAGCCAAGAAAAAAGTAAGTAAAGCAAACAGACAACCTTCAGAAGGTAGAAGATTTTTGTAGGTTATACTTCCCACAAAGGTCTGATAACTAGAATCTACAAAGAACTCAAACTAATAAATAAGAAAAGAATAAATAACCCCATTTCTATGTGGGCAAGAGACTTGAACAGAAAACTTCTCTGATGAAGACAGGTGCATGGCCTACAAACACATGAAAAAATGCTCATCATCCTTAATCATCAGAGAAATCAAATCAAAACCACTTTGAGATATCATCTAACTCTAATAAGATTAGCCCCCATCACAAAATCCTAAAACTATGGATGTTGGTGTAGATGTGGAGGGAAGGGAATACTTCTACACTGCCGGTGGGAATGCAAGCTAATATGGCCTTTTTGGAAAGAAGTTTGGAGAACACTCAAGGAAGTAGACCTACCATTCGATCCTGCAATTCCTCTACTAGGTATATACCCAGATGATCAAAAATTATTTCACAACAAAGATATTTGCACCAGAATATTTATTTCAGCCCAATTCATAATAGCCAAGACATGGAAACAGCCCAAGTGTCTGTCGACCCATGAATGCAATAACAAATTGTGGTATATGTACACCGTGGAATACTATGCAGTCATAAAAAGACGTGGCGACTTCACATCTTTTATGTTTACCTAGATGGAGCTGGAACATATTCTTTTTAGTAAAGTATCTCAAGAATAGAAAAAAAAGTATCCAAGTACTCAAAACTACTCTGAAATCAATATATAAGCACTTACACATTTATATGACTGGCAAAACATAACTGTAGTCCAGAGAGTAGAAGGAAAGAGGAGAGAGAGCAGAGGGGAGGGGGGATGTGGAAGGAGGGAGGGTATTTGGGGGACCTCACCTAATGTGCTGATGCAATGGTACATTTGAAAACTATTAAGAAATGAGTTTAATTGTGATGGATGTACTACTTAGTTCAATGTAAGCATTTCACATTGTATATTGAAGCAGTACCCTGAACCCCATAAATGCGTCAAGGTACAAAGTTATGATTTAATAAAAACTAATGATAAAAAAATTTTTAAAAGTAAAGTTGTTCTTCTGAGTGAAAGAAGCCTTACACAATACAGTATTTGTTCAGTTTATGAATCATACACCATTTCGCAACAGGAAAAACTAATTTACAGTGGAAAAGGGATGGTTACCTCTTGGATGGAGATGAGGGTTGAATGGGAAGGGGCAGAGGAAATTTTCTAGCTCATGGTTATAGCAAACCCTTATTTTCAACAGTGTGAGTGCACAGATGTATGTATTTTACGCCTTTGTCAGAATTCACCAAATATTTTCCTCAAGACTTTACACCTCACTGCACCTCAAGACTTTACATCTCACTGCAAAATAATATTGCATTCTCATTAATGATATACATGTTGAAGTGTTTAGAAGTTACCATATGGACTGAATGTTTGTGTCTCCCCCCCAGTTTTATATGTTGAACCCTAATACCCAATGTGAAGATATCTGGAGGTGGGGGTCCCTGGGAGATAATAAGGTTGTGAGGGTGGAAAGTTCATGAACGAGATTAAAACATACTTACGCCTTATGTTCCATTATTGGAATGGTAGTGTTGCAGGAGTTATTTATATCCTACTGCTCAAGGTCATCAGCAAGGTCTGATTTTTCACATATATCTACCTCCTGAGGGTACATGTCATCATATGGTGCACAGAGCTGCAGATACCGGCATGCTGGGAGCTTGTCAAAAAGTGGAGAATTTTTAGAAAATTTTGATGAACCATCAAAAGACAGGTAAATACAACTTCACTGCACTATATCTTATACTAGTATTTTTTCCTATTACTTCTCCACTTGTTATACTATTGTGCTATAAAAAAATACTAAAGTTAGCTGTGTGACACCACGGCACTCTACCGAGGGCGATAAAGTGAGACTTTTGTCTCTAAAAAAAAAAAAAAAGCAAAACAAGGGTATTATTATTGTATAAGTTATGGGTTTGGCAGTTTTGCATGTTCCACGTTGGGAACACTAGGCAATATTCTCAACACTAAGACTAATAATATCATTCTTTTTTTTAGTTGAAATCATTTTATAAGTATCCAGATGTCTCGAACCCTAAGTTTACATTAAATAACCTGTTAGAAACAAATGACAACATAGAAGCAAGTGCCATAGTGATGCAACCACCTGAAAATGCTACAGCACCTGATTCTCATGAGGACTCAGGAGATGAAGAAGGTGGAACAAATAAATAATCTGCTATTTCTTTGTTGTGTGCACTTACACACCTATTAAGAATGACTATGATGCTGAGTCTAACTCAGATGAGCCCTTATACACACGTGAAGATGACTCTCTTGATTATGAAGTTTTACATCTATGGTGCACCAACCTCTTCCATCAAAGAAAAAGTGACAAAGGTTGTTCACAAATGGAAAAAAGTTGAACCAACTGCACAGCCTGTAGCAGGTAAAGTTACAGAACCACCAAAAGAACCTTCACCAAAATGAGAAATTCTTGAACTCTTTCCTGATGATGAGGTCATTGAACTCACTGTCACGTACTCCAACTTATATGCTGCAAGTAAAGGTGTAAATCTTGGCTTGGCTAGCTCTGAATTCAAATATTTTCTGGGAATTATTTTTCTGAGTGATTATGTCTCTGTTCCTAGAAGGCATACGTTCTGGGAATAAAGAACAGATTTGCATAATGTACTCGTTAGTGCTGCCACGAAATGTGACCCCTTTGAAACGATATTTTCTAGTTTGCATGTTGCTGACAATGCAAATTTGAACCCAATGGACAAGTTTTCCAAGTTGCCGCTTCTTATAAGCACACTCAATGAAAGATACATAAAATTTGTTCCAAATGAAACACATTTCAGTTTTGATGAATGCATGGTTCCTTATTTTGGTCGTCATGATGCAAATAATTTATTAGAGGAAAGCCCATTTGATTTGGCTGTAAGTTTTGGTGTGGTACAGTGCATCTGGGCTACATTAGCTGGTTTCAACCCTATCAGGGTAAAACCCCAAATACAAAACATGAGAAATCTGGTATTGGTACGTCACTTGTCCTTCCATTTAGTAGGGCACTTACAGGAACACACCCTGGATAATGCCATTTTGTATTTGATGACTTTTCCACCAGTATTGCACTTCTTGATAAGCTCAGATCAATGGAACATCAGGCAACACATTGACAAAGCTCCATTGGAATCCGGTATGGCACTGAAGAAAAAAGAACAAGGTATATTGGATTATCAAATTGATGACAAAGGCAATTTTGTCCACAGATGGAATGATAACAGTTGTTGTCCCTGTTGCCTCATCTGGTGCCAGTATTGATCCCCTGTGTCTTGCCAGTTATTATTCCCAGAAACTGAAAAAGAGCCAAGTTCAGTAGCCAAACATGATTAAAGTGTATTACTATTTCATGGGATATAGGTAGAGCTGATGACAACATTGATAAGTATGAGGCATTAATCCATGGAAGGAAATGGTATTCAAGCCCTCTTTTGTTCTGCTTTGGTCTTACAAAATGCTTGGCAACTGCACACATGATGAGAAGCCAGTGGATTTTGTGGAGTTTTGTTAATGTGTGGTATGCCATTGTCTGGAGACCCAAGGTCATCCTCCAAACAGTGGTTCTCAACATTTCTAATGCCATGGCCCTTTAATACACTTCCTGTGGGTTGTGACCCACAGATTGAGAACCGCTGCTCCAGAACCTGGCCAAAGAGGAAGACCTTCTGAGAAGTGTAATGTTGATTCACATTATGATAGCATGAATCACAGCATAGTTAAAACAAGGAAAACAAAAGTAGTGTGCTGAATGTCATAAGAACACCACTTTTCGATGTGAAAATATGTTGTTTTATGGGTGAAGTGTCCTGTTGACTATCACACTGAATAGGTGTCACTATCTCTTAAGAAACATGATTTTATACATTATATACAATGTAGCTGTGGTTATGCTACTGTTCCATTGTCTGAACACCACATAACTCAACAACAGAATATCAAAAATTTTTTCTCTTCAGATTTTGCTACTTGGATTTTTCCAGGTAATACATATAAATTTAATGCAAAAAGTTCAAAAACTTCAACCTCCAGCATAAATGGGTTACTGCCCTTACAAAGGAGAATTTAGAGGACTCCCTTGCCCTTTCCACCTTGAGTGGACACAGCAAAAAGATGGCTGTTTATGAATCAGAAACTAGGCCTTCCCCAGACACTGAATCTTATTTCCCAGCCTCAAGAACTATGAAAAATAGATTTCTGGGTTTTTTTGTTTTTTGAGACAGAGCCTCAAGCTGTTGCCCTGGGTAGAGTGCCATGGCATCACAACAACCTCCAACTTCTGGGCTCAAGCGAGTCTCCTGCCTCCACCTCCCAAGAAGCTGGGATTACAGGCACCCGCCACAATGCCTGGCTATTTTTTGGTTGCAGCCATCATTGTTGTTTGGTGGGCCCAGGCTGGATTCGAACCTGCCAGCTCAGGTATATGTGGCTGGGGCCTTAAACACTTGAGACACAAGCGCCGAGCCAGATTTCTGTTATTTATAAGCCACCAGTCTATGATAACTTGTTATGGGGGCTCAAATAGACTAAAATAGGAATGAAGTATAGTGAAGTTTACAACTTACTTTGAAATGTGTCAAAAAACAAGATGTCTTGATGGATGGATAGAAGGAAGAATAGATAGGCAATAATTCAATAAAGTAAATATAGTAAAATGTTAGCAAAGAAACAGAGAAAATGATGAGAAACATTTCGAGACTCAAAGATGATGGAGTTTCTGGAACTAGGTGCTGTTTTGAACTGATGTCTATGGGTTAGTGTCTTAGCATGTTTTGTGCTGCTATAAGAGGATCCCTGAGACTGATTAACTTAGAAACAACAGGAATTTATTATTTTATAGTCCTGGAGGATACCAAGTCCAGACATTTGGTCTGCTGAGGGCCTTCTTATAGTGTCCTCACATGGTAGAAGGTGAAACGGCAACAGAGGGATGAACTCTCTCCTCACTTTGCAGACAAGCAGAAGAGAGAAAACCAACTTCCATAAGCCCTTTCTATAGCCAGCATCGATCTATTCCTGAGGGCTCCCCATGACCAAAATGCTAGGTTCTACCTCACAACAGTGTTACTTGAGTATTAAGTTTCCAAAACATAAAATCTGGGGGACACACACAAACCATAGCGGTTGGGACAGAGGGAGGAAGCAGCTTGGGAGAGCTGTGTGGGAGGAGATTAAAAAAGGAAGGGTTCCAATTGTGCCCCGTTTCTCCCATGATTACTTTGGACAAACAACGTAACCCACACTTTGTACAGATGTCTTCCAAACTAAAATCATGAGCTTGTGAAATGCTCATGAAATGCTGAGAAAACATTGAAAATTAAGCCTTGTTAGGCAAAAACTGCAAGAAAGGTTTTATAGCTATATGGACATCAAAAAAGATAAAAAAAACATTTTAGGACAAACAGCATCAGTATAAATAGAGAAAGTTACTAAAGAATTCACTAGGAAGGCAAAACAACTTCAGACACTTATGCTGCTGATAAAATGCCCTTCTGCTATGTGAGGCAAAACGTGATACAACTATAGAAGAAATGGAGAAATCCAATATCATAGTAAGGGATGTCAATTTACTTGATTGTTGTATCAAGCAGAGAAAAATCTGCAAGGATACAGAATATAAGAACTTTGCAATTAATAAGCTTGACCTAACGAATTATATATAAAGTTCTCCATCTAACAAAGAGAGAATTTACATTTTCTTAGTATACATGAGATGTTACAAAAATTAATATTTGGCTGGGCATGGTGGGCTCACAACTATAATCCCAGCACTCTGGGAGGCTGAGGTGGGTGGATCATCTGAGCTTAGGAAACCAGGCTGAACAAAAGTGAGACCCCCCCCTTTACCAAAAATAGTAAAACTGGTTGGGTATTGTGGCAGGCACCTATGGTCTCCTGTACTCATGAGGCTGAGGTGAGAGGATGACTTGAGACCCAAAGTTTGAGGTTACTGTGAGCTATGATGCCACAGCAGAGTCACAGAGTGAGAATTCTTCCCCCACCCCAAAAAAAATTAACCTTATCCATAGAGAACTCAAGACATTTTAAAGAATAGGTATTACACCGGCCATGATTTATGACTACATGATAGTTAAGCCAGAAGTTAAAAACACTGCTAATTAACTCACAGGTTAAAGAAAAAATTATAATGAAAACTGTAAAATACCTGAAATAGAATGAAAATGAACATGCCACAAATTAAAACTTGTAGGATTTGGCTAAAGCAATTTTTTTTTTTTTTTTTTTTTTTTTGCAGTTTTTGGCCAGGGCTGGGTCATGAACCTACCACCTCCAGCATATGGGGCCAGCGCCCTACTTCTTTGAGCCACAGGTGCTGCTCTGGCTAAAGCAATTCTTTAATAGAAATTTGTAGCTTTAAATGGAAAAGATGTCTTAAAATTAATGGAGAACTTAAAAAGAAAATAAAACTTAATGAAGCAAGAATAAAGATATATTATAAATAAGTGGAAAGTAACAAAACTAACAAACATGAGTGGAAAATAATGATAAAAATGAAAAGTGATTTCTTAGGGTAAAAACCCCAACAAAATAGGTAATACCCTGATAAGGTTGATCACTACTACAATGAAAAGGTGTCATCACTATAAATTAATAGAGATTAAAGACTGATAACAATACTATTAGCAACAATATTTGTAGCTGGAAGTGGTGGCTCACGCTTATAATTCTGGTACTTTGGGAGACTGAGGCAGGTGGATTGCTTGATCTCAGGAGTTCGAGACCAACCTGAACAAGAGCGAGACCCTCGTCTCTACTAAAAACGGAAAAACTAACCAGGAGTTTCGGTGGGTGTCTGTAGTCTCAGCATCTCGGGAGGCTGAAGCAGGAAGATTGTCTGACTCAAGAGTTTGAGGTTGCAGTGAGCTATAATGTAGCCACAGGACTCCACCCAAGGTGACAGAATGAGACTCTGTATCAAAAACAAGGACAGGTGGTGCCTGTGGCTCAAGGAGCAAGGTGCTGGCCCCATATACTGGGGGTGGTAGGTTCAAGCCCGCCCTGGCCAAAACTGCAAAACAACAGCATTTGATGTCTTATATGGCATAAACAGATTCTTAGAAAATTTAGATGAAATGCACAAGTCCACAGATAATATATTATTCCTAGAACTGACTCATGGGAAATTAAAAAGCAATAGTCTTTTATTAGTACTAAAAGAAGTTAAAATGATAGTTTAAGGCCAGGTGCAGTGGCTCACACCTGTAATCCTAGCACTCTGGGAGGCCAAGGTGGGTGGATTACCTGAGCTGACAGGTTTGAGACCAGCCTGAGACAAAGCAAGACCTTGTCTCTAAAAACAGCCAGGAGCTGTGGCAGATAGGCCCAGCTACTTGGGAGGCTGAGGCAAGAGAATCGCTTGAGTCCAAGAGTTGGAGGTTGCTGTGAATTATGATGTCACAGCACTCTACCAGGGGCGACAAAGTAAGACTCTGTCTCAAAAATAAATAAATAAAATAAAATAATGGTTTAAAAATTTTCCCACAAAGAAAATGCCATGTTCAGATAGTTTTAAAGGCAAGCTCTTCTAAACTTTCAAGAAGCACAACATTCTAGTTCTATACAGACTTCTTCAGATGACCAAAAAAAAGGGGAATGCTCCTCAACTCATTCTACAAAATCAGAGTAACCCTGAGAATAAATATGTTCAAAAGTGTCTAAAAAGGAAAACTTACAGACCCATTTTGTTCATGAACATACAGTAAGTACAACAATATAAACAAAATACTAAAAAAAAATCAACAAATTTTAAAAATATATAACAAAGCACAATCAAGTTAGTTTTATTTCATGAGGCCCTGGGCTCAAAACTAGTGTAAGTTAAATACAACTCACATGGCAATTAATAGGGTAAAGAAAGAATGTGGAAGAGGGAGAGAGTGAGGGATTAGGTAAAAAGCTACACAGAGTTGATCAGTATAAATGGGATTAAACCAGTTGCATAGAGTAGATGGAAGTTATCACCAAAGTTAGGATCCTGTGCCCTAACATTACAGATGATTACATTTCAAAGCAACAGCTTTCAGGTCTTTGAGAAAGGCACTCTTGAATTACAGGAGATACATATGCATCTTAAATGGACAAAGGACTATTGATCTTTTTAGTAAAATGCTCTCAGAAAGAGGCCTAAGGTCAGGTTATTGGCCGGGACCAATAAAATCTGGGAACAGTAAAATCCGGCAGCATTAAGCTTTCCATACAGGCATTTTAATCGTGGATGGGGTGGGCACTTCTGGGGTCATTCTAAAGGCACAGTCTATGCTGCTACAAGCCCTGCTAGTTTGGTCATTTCTTAGTGCAAGGGTTTGGAGGAGGTCGTTATGTGGCAAGAGTCCTGCAGTTCTTGTGATTCACAAGCCACACTACTAGGTAAAATCTCTTAGGTTGAAAACCAATAATCCAGTTTAATCTCTGGGGCACATAATCCTTTCTTAATTGAGGCAATGAAAGACATGGTGAGAAATGATAGGCTTTAACTTAAGAAAAACAATTGTTAACAGGTCTCTAATTACTTCGAAACACTAAAGACTCACAGCTTCCCAGGAGCTCCACAGCCTTCACCCCCACAAACCTCCTTTTCCTTTTTACAAGGAAAAAGACCAGAGCCTGATGCCATACTTTAGCATCAAACTTTCCTAAGTGGTGCATGCCAAGGGTTATGGAGGAGGCTTTTCATGGAGAAGCAACTACATTGTTCCACACTGTAACAAATCGAAGGCATTAAAGAAGGGCTGAGAGAGACTCTGAGGCCTCCAGATACAGGGGACAGGGGAAACAGAAGTGCAACAAAGTATGGCAACTGTTTACCTCAAATGCCTTCGGGTAACTGCAAGGAAATTGGCTATCCAAATTAGCTACAGTAAGGCCTAAATTAGTCACAATAAAGACAAACTCCTAAGATTCTAATGTAACTCCAAATGTTAGCACAATTCTTACAAATTGATCTTTAAAAAGATAAAATAAAATCTAGAAATGTATCATGGCGGAAATGTGGCAAATACCTGCAGAATTTCTTTCACCCTATTCAGCCTGTCAATGGCTGCATTCATCTTTTTTTTTTTTTATGTGTGATTTCTTTTCTTCTTTCCAATGTACATAACAAGACGTTTAAATTTCAAGTCTAATATACCAGTTGCAATTGCTTCTGAATGCATTCCACTTACGCATTAGCACAACTCATTATTAAGCTAAGACAAATGAAGTCAGATATTTGGGGTTACCCGAGAATTCCATAATTTTAAGAAAAAGCAAGGAACTTCCCTTGAGACCCAAGGAACGTATAAAATAGGCCAAACATTTGACTTTTCACTTAAAAATTATGTCTAAAGGCCACGTTCTTAAGTGTAAATAAATGCCTAATCGTTACTTACAAAATACATACGTTTCCATACAAAATGTTTTCTTCCGAAATAATGTAACGTTTATGTAATCAATAGCTACTTTTATTATCAAGTAACAACTGAGAAGATACATTTAGTATCAGAAAAAGTTGCAAGGCAAGCTATTTTCCTTAAAACGCGATTCTGAGAACATTACGAAAACAGATATTCGCTACAACTGTGAAGGAGAATGTAGCTTTCCTCATTTCATGAATAATCTTATTTTAAAAATACAAAAAGACTCCACGGCCCCGGCCATTATCCCACCCCTGCCCACGTCCACTAGTGGTCTGGGGGCCGTGTAGTGCGTCTGGAACTACTCAGCTCTTGGGAAGCCATGTCTTGCGGAGAAAATCGCGAGCCAGGCGAGGCCGGGCCCCACGGCTCTGGCGGTTCTAGCGGGCCCCACGGGCCTCCTCCCCCTTCTGGACCCACTCGAGGCACCGCCCGGCCCCGCCACCAGGCAGCCGCCTCCGCCGCCGCACAGGGAAGCGCGAAGACCCGCCCCTGGCGGTGATTGACGGGAAGCCTCCTCCAATGTTCAACGCGCTCGGCCCCGGCGGGCTGGGCAAGGGCCGCGGCTCGCGGAGGAATCTCTCTTGCCCTTTAGTCCCGGGCAAGGTGTTGCGGCCGGCGCCATTTTCTCGAGCCGCCTGTCTCGGGTGCCGCCATGTTGGTGAGGAGAAATCACCGTTACGGCCACTGTCCAAATCCCCGCGTCGCTGCACGCCGCCCGCCTGGCCGCTCCCACGCCACAGCCACCGGCGGCGAATAGAGACTAGAGCGGCAGCGCCGGCAGCACGGGGCCGTTGCCCAGTGTTTGCAGTTAGAGCCCCATCTCTCTGGCGTGCTTGTTAATAGACTGGAAAGTCTGTGTCTGTGTCGCTCACTAGTAACCGTGAGTTTTTACCACTTCGTCACCTGTCGGCGGCGGCCGGGAGCAGGTACCCGCAGGCGGCGCGGGGGTCCTCCCCGCGCCCCGCCGCCGCCGGCCTCGCAGACCTGCCCTCCAGCCCCGCCCCGTTCTTGACCAAACATGACAGACTCTGAACATGCAGGGCACGACAGGTCGGGAACCCTTCTTGTCTGTCTTTCTGTCGGATGAGAGGAGGGGTCTGGGGCGGCGGGAGCGGGCCGGGGCCGGGCGCCTCCTGCATGACTTAGACGTCTCTGTGTGGCTCCATCAGTTCCATGACGCGCACCCTTATGTAAACCTCAGCATCGCGGCCGCGGGGGAGGTCGGCCCGGCCGCGCCCGCCTCCCCGAGCCGGGGTCGCCGCTCGCCGGCGCCGGCCCCGCCCCCGGCCGGGCACGTGCGAGCCCCCCGCCCCCAGCCGCCGGGCGGGCTCCTCGTGCGGGCGCGGTGCTGCGGTCCCCGGTCCCGCGCCTCCCCCGGGGCCGGTGCTCCGGGCCAATGGGACCAGCCAGGAATTTTCAGTATCCGGTCTTTTGATGTTTGACTGCTACCCAAGGACACCTCTAAAAATAAACATACTTGGTTTTTAGGGAATTTTTAAGGCACCCCATAGGCCATGCGTTATGTACAGTCTTACCCCTTGAAATTTGAAATGGCAAGTTTCAAATTAAATGTTAACACACAGTACTTAGGCTTTGCAAACCTTAGCGTAGCACAGTTTTCTCCTAAAGTAAAAACCCTATGGATTATTCAGTCTAATAACCCAGTTTTGTAGGTCATATGTATCACTTGAACATTTAAGTGAGATAACTGATATTTTATTTTTGCTCTATGCCTTAAGAGGCAACATCCTTGGCTCTATTCAACAGTTGGGGGGCATTTCCTTTTAGCATACTTAATTTTGGTTAGCTCTCAAATTTACATTCATATCTATCTTAATCATTAAAGGAGGGGGGGCTTTCGTTCATTAAAATTACTGAAAAAATTATTGCATCTGATTCCTACTTAGGCTGGTCATTTGAAAATTTAGAACCTCACAATTCTCTTTTGTGAATAGTAATAATCAAAAGTGTACTTTGTACACTAGACTGTGTACAAGTTGCTGAAGTTCGCTCTGTGGAGTAATGTGATATCTTTTGGTAAAACATTCCCAACACTATTGAAAAAAACCCAGAAGCAGAACTCACAAACATCACTGAAATCTAAATATCCAAGAACCTTGAGAGTGATAAAAGTGATATTGCAACAACTTCTCAGGAGGCAAGTTAATCAAATGTGTAGACATTTTTGGAAAGTAAAATACACTTTTAAAAATTATAGGTGCATAAGCTTGTAGTTGACAAATTTTTCATGGTTTTTTATGTTAACTTTTTTATTAAAAAGAAAATTCTTGGTTTAGGTTAACTAATACTTTGAGATAGTTTCCACTCTATGTGTGGACAAACCAACCATGGGTGTTTGCTAGTGCAGCCTAAAATTCATCCTTTTATACAGAGGAAGGAAATCTGTTCTCTGTTAACACATAGCGTAATTTTAATATATGGAATTTTGTGTTCTATAAATTGTAAAAACCATATTATCAATTCAAATATCAAAATAATTTCCCTAGTAAGGGGATGTGATGGCAGACTTTAAAAAGAATTTGAGATTATAAAATATCTAGAGGTTAAAAAGAAAACATTAAAGAATCGTTTGTAAAATATACTAATAGCTTAGTAGTAGGAGCTAAAGATAAGTAATAGTGCAGTTTAGTCTGTTTAAAATTAGGACTGAGAAATATTTTCTACTGATTTCTGAAACAAAAGGTTTAGCACTACTTTAACTTATCCAGTTGTTAGTGGCAGTAATGTTCAGAGGTGAAAAGACAATTTACCCTTTTCACACTTTTTTGAAAAACTACATCAAAAAACCAAATGGATTAGGAATTGGGAGAAATGGTTCTAGCTCCTGTTACCACTGAGTTTTGTGAGATTGAGCAAGCCTACTTTCTTAATTGATAAGAGGATTCTATGAGAATATTTTAAGTTCTGCAAGACTATCGTTCTCAACTTTACCTGGGGAGTTTCTTTTAAAAAAATATTGATGCTATGTCCGTTGGTCTCGTCCTCAGCCTGGGTTTTAAGAGTTCTAACAACTCCCCCAGGTAATTTTATATATGCCAAATTGAGAACCACACACTAGACTAGTGTTTCCCAATTTTAGCTAGTCATCAGAAATCACTTGGCAGAATAAAGATTTTTGTCCTGCCCAGAGGAACTGAATCAGAATCTCTAGGAAAGAGTTGTAGTAATTGTATTTTTCATAGGTTCCCTGGATGATTCTTAAGAAATTTGGGGAAGAAAAGATTAATCTGTGGGCTCCCTGAATATTATTTTCTATACTAAGTTATTATAATAAAAGTTGCTGTGAATTAAGTGGAGAAGGATATATGAAACATGGTATATGGAACTAGGCATTGTCTCAGGAATATTCTTTTTCTGACATTTTTGAAAATTAAGGTATATTGTATGTGTAGGAAAAAAATGAAATCTATGATTTATGTTTATGACTTCTTTGATTTTGTACACATTAAAATAGTACTATTATAATTTATGTGAGAATGAGATTCTAAATATAAATGGAATTCCTAGGATGTAAAATTTTTTCTCCTTAAACATTTTTTTCTTGTATATTTTGTATGGTGAACATTTTGCACACAATTTGTTTGCTAAGTGAATAACTTTTAAAAAATAGTTATTTGCTGTATTTTCTTTTTAAATATTTTCATGCATGGACTTAAAACATTTTATAAAGTGTTATTAATATAAAAATATGTGTAAGTAAACTTGTGGCTATGTAGAATGTAGTGGAGGACTTCTGGATAAGCCTGAAATTTGGTTTCTAAACGTCTTTAGAAGTAAATAATAAGAGATAGGAAGAAATTGGGAGAAATCAAAGAGAAGTGTAATTCTTGTCTTCCATTATTCAGTTCTTTCAGGCACAACTCTAGCCACCTAGCTTTGTATTTCAGCTGGATTTGACCCAGTTGAAATAATTCAGAGCTACTGTTGAAGACTAAATGCTATGAGTCCCTGCTTTGGACACATCTACAATAAAGTAGGAGAAGATAAATATAACCCAAGAAACTATTATAGAATTTTGTAAAATATGCTAGTGGTAAAAAGTATTACAAGGGCTGTACTGGGGGAAAAGATAATTTAATGTGAACAATATAAGACTTTGTGACTCTCAAAGAGTCTTTAATTGATAGGCGATATGGATAATCCTTTCCTTTGGGAGGAGTTTATTCTTTGCCCATTATAAATGACCTCCCTGCCTTCTTTCCCTTGTCTTCCTACTTTCCTTCCTCCTTTAAAACAAGAACAACAAAATTCCTAACTAGTCAAAATTGAAGTGGTTTACGGCCCTCCATGCCAATTGAAATCCTGCCAAAAGATTGCATTAGAGAATCTGAAGGCATGAGGATGGAGATGATTATATTTTCCATTTGTAACAGGGCTTTCATGTGTTCTTGAATTAATCCCATGTGGTAGATAATCAAAGTAGCAGTAGTATAAGGTTCAGTATAAGGTTTTGTTTGAGATTCCCACAAATACAGCTAGATTAAGAACCCAGGTATACAGTATTTTCATTCTTCATTAAGCATATGGAAGTAATGGAATAAGTTCTGGACTTTAATTGAGTAGTTTGCAAGCGTAATGTACGTTTGAGAGAATAAAACCTTGATTCTGATCCTGGTCTTTCTTTTAACTTCGGTATTCTCTTCTCCATGATTTTTCTCATTTATAAAATAAGGTAGGTTATCTCCAATTTCCCTTCCTACTTGTTTTTACACGTCAACTTTTATTTATTTATTTTTTTTTGCAGTTTTAGGCCAGGGCTGGGTTTGAACCCACCTCCTCAGGCATATGAGGCCAGTGCTCTACTCCTTTGAGCCACAGGCGCCACCATACAGGTCAATTTTAATTTAAAAAAGTGCAAATCCCTTTTCTTAGATCAGTATGAACATCAGTATGTAGAACACTGTATGTTCCACATAATATCTGGTTTAAAAATTAATGTGTTTAGTAGAGAAATGCCTTTGGTGACTAGCCAGGACTTATTTTTGATTCCTGAATTTGATGATTGTTGAAATCACCAAAATGAGTCTTTCTTTAGCAAATGTAAAAAACTCAAATTATCTGTCAGGTTCAAATTTGATGTTGGAAACCTCTCTGACTCATAAATTATTTAATTTACTTTTAAATTTTCATTCAACAGACTTACTGTGTTTTCCTCTCTGCTAAGTATAGTGTTAAGTACTGGTGAAACAAAGTTACCTAGTCAGAGAAACAGATTGATGTGTAGTTACAGTACAGGTACTACACTGAAGGTATGAACCGAGTGCAGTGGGGTTAAAAATGAGGGCTTCTGGGAGGCATTGAGGAATATCTAGGTCTGCAGGATGAATAAAGGTTTGGCCAAGTAGAGGCAGAGATATATGAAAGGCATGGAGAAATGAAATGGCACAGTAGGTTCAGGGATGATGATACAAGTGTAGTATGTGAGGAGTGTATAGCTATTTGGGGGGAATGGAGTAAAGATCTACATAAATTTGGGCCAAACCCTGAAGGATGGGATCCTAGCAAAGTTTTTTAGGCAAAAGAATGCTCAGATGCTTTTTTTTTGTTATGCTGCCTGTGGGCTAGGAGGAAGTAGACAACAAAGGCGGAGCTCAGGAAGAGGACAAAGTTAGAAGGCTTTGGAATTACTTTTGTTAAACATTAAGCACCCAATATTTAATTTATAGTCATTACAGAATTTGACAGAATATTCTGTATGTGTTGGCCACTTCTTCATAAAATTTTGTAATGGAATGAGCTGAGTGTTTAGGAAAAACAAAGGAGCAGTGTGGCCAGAGAAAAGTTTGAGTGATGGGATAAAGTGGTAAGAGATGAAGTTAGGAGAAGTAATGGAAGATTGTGTAGGGTCTTGTAAGCATGGTAAGAAGCTTACATTTCACTCTTGAGTGATATGGGAAGCCTATGAGGGATTTGAACAAAGGAGGACAGGATAATTTTACCATATTATGGTAAAAGAGTAGTGAAAGAAAACTGCTGCAGTAACCTAGGTGACAGACAGGTGATGATAGTTTGGGGAGGGTGAAAATGATTGCATTTTGGACATGGTTTGATTAGTCATAGCAACTATAGGATTTGCTGGTGAATGGATGTGAACTATGTAAGAAAAGAATGAGTCAAAGCTTCTATAAAAGTCCAGAAATTGGCTTGGCGGCTCAAGCTGCTAAGGCGCCAGCCACATACACCTGAGCTGGTGGGTTCGAATCCAGCCCAGGCCCGCCAAACAACAATGATGGCTGCAACCAAAAAATAGCCAGGCATTGTGGCGGGCTCCTGCAGTCTCAGCTACTTGGGAGGC
>NW_003852543.1:1120304-1144618 GCF_000181295.1 Otolemur garnettii | reverse complement strand
TCCAACTCCTGGGCTCAAGCGAGTCTCCTGCCTCTGCCTCCCAAATAGCTGGGACCACAGGCACCCGCCACAGCGCCCGGCTGTTTTGTTGTTTGGCGGGTCCGGGCTGGGGATTCGAACCCGCCACCTTAGGTGTACGTGGCTGGTGCCTTAGCCGGTTGAACTATTTTAGGGCGCTGCAGGGTTTGCAAACTGGTGACTTTCAGGCTTAAAATCTGCCCACACTATTGTTTTTGCCTGACAGGATTTTTTTTTTTTTTTTGAGACAGTCTTACTATGTTGCCCTCGGTAGAGTGCCGTGGAGTCACAGACCACAGCAACCTCAAACTCTTGGGCTTAAGTGATTCTCTTGCCTCAGCCTCCCAGTAGCTGGGACTACAAGGATGTTTTAAAATAGTTGTTTGAAAACTTGTAAGGCTTTACCTCATTCTCCACCCTCCACGGTCTTATCACTGATACTGTCTTTGCATACTAGTCACTGAAGTTGTGCTTCACTTATTTAGAGGACTTGCCTAACTGTTGTAGGCACTTGAGTTTGTGACCCTGTGTTAGGTATTAAGTTTTTACCTGGACAGACTGGCTGGCTACTAAAAACTTTCACGAGGATGGGTGACCTTGAGTTCAACAGGTCAAGTCTTCAGCCCAGTCTAGTGTTTCCAGAGTACTATGTTCTTTTGTGTATTTATGTTCCTTGGAGTTGTGTAACACTGGTGGTCCCACTTTAGTTTTTCAGATTCAGAATCTGATTGGTCTCAGGAATGTTAATTCATGTTCAAAAATAGTAACAATGCTACCTTTATTTTGTGCTCTCTATGGGACAAGCACTGTTTTAAGTGCTTAAAATGAATTACTTAATCCTCCACACAACCATAGGAAGTAGGTCCTGTTATTAGTGCCCATTTTTTACAGATGAAGAAACAGTCACTGAGATGGGTAAATTTCCCAAGGTCATGAAGTAAATCTGTAGGAATTTAAAGTAATCTGACTCAGAGCTCACACTTTTACACAGCATTATAAATCTCCATCACAAGAGAATATACATATATATATATAAAAAGAATGCCGGTTTAGTTATGTAAAATAAGAACTATGTAGTTCCATGTAGAATGCTGTATGGAAAACTGAATTATCAGAAGTTGCCTACTGAATAAGAGCATGGAATTAGACTGGGGAGTTGGTTAAGAAATGAGTAGAAGTTTAAACGGCACAGGGCTCAGATAAACAACTGTCGTTGTTGCAGTTTGGCTGGGGCTGGGTTTGAACCCACCACCCTCAGTATATGGGGCTGATGCCCTACTCACTGAGCCACAGGCACCTCCCTAAAGTGATAATTTTTTTTTTATTAAATCATTACTGTGTACATTAATGCAGGCATGGGGTACAATGTGCTGGTTTTAGATACAATTTGAAATATTTTCATCAAACTGGTTAACATAGCCTTCATGGCATTTTCTTAGTTACTGTGTTAAGACTTTTATATTCTACATTTAGTAAGTTTCACCTGTACCCTTGTAGGTGTGGTCCCACCAATTACCCTCCCTCCACCCCTCCCCTCCCTTTCCCTATATTCTTAGGCTATAATTGAAAGGCTTTAGACTTTCATATGAAAGCTATAAATTAGTTTCATAGTAGGACTGAGTACATTGGATACTCTCAAGTAGCTGGGACTATAGGTGCCCGCCACAATGCCCAGCTATTTTTTTATTGCAGTTGTTTAGTTGGCCCTGGGTCAGATTCGAACTTGCCACCTTCAGTGTATATGACTGGCGCCATAACTACTGCGCTATGGGCGTCGAGCCTGCATGTTACTGTCTTAAATTTATTTAGTTATCTGTTACTTTATCCTTTGTGCCTGACTTCCTAATCTCTGATTTGGTCTCTCTTTTTGTTTCTGAGGACATTTCTTATTCCCAGTACCTTTTTTTGGGTAGTTGGATTTGGGAGGTGTTAATAAACTGGTGATGTCATATACCAACCATGGCAATAGTCATTAAATGATTTTTAACAAGAAAAATTTCAGCAAACTTTTACTCTTGTTAAAGAGCAAGCTTTCTATGTTGTAAATGATTCAGTATTTTCTTTTGCTTTGTTTCTAATGTGCATTCTAGTTTAACATTCATACCTCAAATAACTGTTTTAATACTTAAACTTTCATAAATCAAACCCACATTCTTGAGTGGTAAATAAATAAAGCAAATCTCAAGTAGTTTTCAAAGAGAGTCCTAAGTTAATTATCATTAATTTTTTAAAAGTATGACATCAAACTTAAAATCATTCACGATCTATTTATAAAGTTGGCACAAATATAAAGAACCTAGATTTGGAATCTCCATGATACTCATATTTTACATATATACATATCACAGTTTTTAATTCCCATATTTCCTTTGATACGTATCAATTGAGGAAGGTATTAATATCTTCATTTTATAGTTTAAGAAAACAGATTCAGAGGATAAATAACTTTTCCAAGGTAACTATGCAGCTAAGAACCACAACATATTTATGGCATTCAGTGTTAGTACTCTTAACCATTACTTCATAATGATGGTTACTCTTGTATCAGATGCTGGATATTGAACATTAACAAAGGTTTTTTTTGGATATTACTGAATCATAGACAGTTTCATCTTAGTTCATTATAAATTCATCTTATGTGACACCTTTTCCTGACTCTTAAAGTAGTAAAAATTGAATTTATAAAAAATATTGTCTATATTTTAAGAGTATATGAAATCAGTTAAATCTAGCTAACTTAGATCTGTAAATTTCTAGCTATAGAAAATAGGAATTTTTTCTATTCTTTATAGATGTCAGCCTATTCAGGGAATTCTTTCAAAATGCACAGAGATTAGAAGATCCAATACCTCTTTTGCTTGGATTTTTCTTGATTACCAGCAGTTAACAATGAAATGTTGTTAGATCTCTGGTGCTTCGGGGTGGAGATTAAGTGCTTTATAACCTCTGTTATTTGAATCGGAAGGGAAGTTTTGAAGTTTTGAGTTCATTTGTCCGTCCTTGGAATATACAAAATTCTGGTTAAAAATTGTTTTGTGTTTGCAGATGAAAATAGGAGCAAATAGTGGATTGACCTAAGCACCTGCAAACACAGGTTTTTATTTTTATTTTTTTTGAATGCTATATGGCCAACTGTGGAAACCATTATTTGTCTAAAGCGCAGGTCAGATCGGTATCATCATCGTAAATGTTTGACATGTGAGGAAATACGAAGTGTTATCTCTGAAGCTATTCTGATTTATTGTTGGAGCTTTTAATGGTCTTCATTTTAAGAGTAGAACGTTATAGTGCTGTAGTAATAATGTCTCAGCACTGCCTGTTGCTGGATTATTCCTGTGATTGTTGTAATGGCCCTAAATAGAGGGTCACTTTCAAGTGAGGTTAGTGAAATACAAGATGATTGGGGGAAATTTTTCTTCTTTATAACATCTTTATATATGTGTGTGTATATAAATTTATATAACTACATATATTTGGAGCAAAAATGATTTTATTGTATATAACTTTGGAGGTTTTTGTTCTTAGGATATTTTGGATTGACAAGGATGACATCTCCTTTTAATTCATCTACAAAAAATATGGAGAATCACACAAAATATGATTTTTTTCCTTAAAAGATTCATGGAATAAAATAACTAAAAATTGAACATAGCCTTTAGAAATGATTTTGTTTCATGTTAAGAATATGAGTATGCCAAACAATTGAGCAAAGTTAGAATTATGAAACATCTCTATTATTCTGCTTTGTATTTTCCCTTAAAATGTTGTCATTTATCAGCTGAAAAAGTATATAATATTCTTCCTAAAGTATAAGCTAACTCTGTCAATATTACAGTATTTTTTGACTCTGTAAAAATTGTTAATTTCTTTTGTACCTAAAATAGCTTTCATTATCTTTAATTGCAACATTTTCCTCTTGTATTATGTACATTTATACTTCATCTAATTGATAAAATTTTAATAGATGAAGTATACAAAGAGATTTTCATTCCAAGTTGTACCTAGAACATCTTAACTTAGGAAATGAATACTCAGATACTAATAGTAAATATAAACGGAATGGGCTTTTTAATATTTGAAAAAATATTTTTATTGTATCGATTAGGTAGAATGGTAACTTGATCATATAATCTCTCATCATGTGACATTCAAGGATACCAGAAGTTATTTGAGGCCGACTGGAGAAGCACACGTTAGCCGAATGCTTAGGTCAAAGTCTAATTTGGATGAGCTCTTTTGAAAAACCTAGTTCTACTATACCCTCAAATCCTGGAACCACAGTACTTCACCATAACGGTTAATCTGATATCAGATGCGGGATTGGGATATTAGACACAGACCAAGTGTCCTTTGGGAATAATACCTGGTAATAGGCAATTTCACTCTGGTTCATTTTAGATTTATAGAGAACTGTGAAAGTATTATGGAAGCATCTACTTTTTCAACTTTTGATGTCATGACACCTAAAAGATTATTTTCAGATATTCATATTCTAAAAGAATTTTATTTGCTGAGATTTGTTTTTGTGGAATTTCTAGTTTCTCTGGTCTATTCTAGCGAGCCTACATCAAGAGGATAAATTGAAAAGTAGTGAAAATAAATCAGTTCTAGCTTAATTAGGTATCCAAGAGAGTAATGAAATATAAAAAAAATACTTTTTAAAAATGTAGTCTAAATAAAAAATTAATTCATAGTTTTGGTCTATTCACATAACAGTCTGTCTCTGTTCGCAACTAAAGGATATTTGAGGAATGGTATAGTTTTTCTTTATGATGTCAAACATTACAAACTTAAGGATATATTAAAAAATGCTTAATTTCCAAGATTAATATACAGCAGTAATTTACCATCTGTTGTTGGATGGGGACAAGGAATAAAATATTAACACATACCTTATTACCCAAAGACAATTTTGTTGGTAACATTTTTAAGGATCTCTTTGTAAATAAAATGAATGACTTGCCTCCCTGTTTTAGTGAATAAATACTAACTTTGGATCATTATAAACATCCATTTCTGCCATAATCACTATGAACCGTAGACATATTCTATCTTATGTTTTATCGTTTGCCTTGGGAAGAGTTTGGAAATATGGGGGAATTTCACAAAGACGACTGCTAAATGTTGGGTAACAATAGAAAAAGGTAGAAATACCTCGGGAATAGACTCCAAGCTTGGTCTTCTCCAGCTTACTTGTTCTTGATAGTTTTTCATTGTTATTTCTGTAGGAAAATAAGAGAAATTTATCTTAGAAGCCCAGTTCCTTAGATTTATAATCTCTCCCAGCTCATTCTGTGAAAGTATTGGTAGTCTAGCTTACTTATTCTATTTAAATACATACGATATGGGTAAATCACAGGGGAAGGAAGGACACTTTAGTGATAACTTACTTCACATATCCTCAAACAACTCTTTACTTGGTAGTAAAGGTGATTGACTACTCTCATTTTGTAGATAAGTATACTAAATATTATAAGGTGGGATAATTTTCATGTTCATGTAGGTAGTATATATTAGGAACAGAATCTTAACAGATTTTTCTGGTTCTAGAGCTTTTTATTTTTCTACCCTATTATGGTGTCTTTTTAAGTAATCAGTTTTAACCTAAGTTAAACATAAATTTAAAGCCTTAAATAGTCATTTTAAGAAATCGTTTGTTGTGGGTTATTTTTCTTATTTAACACTTCTATTTTAATTTCCAGGTTCAGGTCACCTCACTTTGCCAGAACCCTGGGTCTTCATTAAATAAGAGGTGGTTTTTTGTTTTGTTTTGTCTTTGGTTTGGGTCCTCTTTAACTCCAGGGACTTTCTCTTCCAGATATTGGTGCTCCACCCTTTTTTGTTTTATTATTACACACCTTCGTAATAGAATAGCAATATTCATTTCTTTCAGCATTCCTCTCTTTTCTTTCCCTCTTCTGTCTAACATGGAGGCTTTTATCTAGTAGGTTGACTCACTTTTTTTTTTCTTATTATTTTTATAGAATTGGGGGTACAGCTGCAGTTTTGTTACCAGGATATGTTGTATAGTGGTGAAGTCCTCACCTTTTGTGTAACCGTCACCCAGTTAATAAATGTAGTACCCCTTAAGTAATGTCACATTCCTTTCCCATGTTTCATTCCTTTCCCATTCTCATGCTCTTCCAAGTCTCCAGTGTCTGTTGAACCACTCTTTATCTTTCTTTCTTTTCTTTTTTTTTTTTTTTCTTGAGACACAGTCTCACTTTGTTACTCTTGCTAGAGTACTGTGGTGTCATAGCTTACAGCAACCTCAAACTCTTGGATTCAAGTGATCCTCTTGCCTCAGCCTCCGGAGTAGCTGGGACTACAGACGTCTGCCCAAACTTACCTGACTATTTTTAGAGACCAGTCTTGCTCTCATTCTGGCTGGTTTTGAATTTCTGAGCTCAAACAATCCACCTGCCTCAGCCTTCAGGAGTGCTAGGATTATAGGTGTGAGCCACTGCACCTGGCCTGAACCACTCTTTATTAACTTCTCTAGGACCCTGAAATGAAATAGGGCAATAGGCAACCTATTTTCTAGCTTCATATGATTTGTTAAGCCTTTCTGCCTACTGGTGTTTTTGTTTTTTTTGGTCAGGATGTTGCTTTGTCAACCAAGGTAGAGTGCAGTTGCGCGATCATATCTCACTGCAGCGCTAACCTCCTGGGCTCGAGTAATCCTCTTGCCTGAGCTGGGACTACAAGTGTACAACACTGTACCTGGCTAATTTTTTATTTTACTTTTTGAAGAGATGGGTCTTGCCGTATTGCCCAGCCGGTCTCAAACTCCAGACCTCAAGTGATCCTCCTACTTCAGCCTCCCACAGTGCTAAGACTATAGGTGTGAACCATTGCACCTGGCTGGCCTCTTTTTTTTTTTTTTTTTGTTAAATCTGTATCAGGACTGATGTTCTTTGAATTCTTAAAAAATATGCTGCTTTTTTTTCTACTTTAAAATTATTTATTATTTTATTGACACATTGTAATTGTACATAAATGGGGTATAATTTGATATTTTGATGCCTATTATGTTATATAAAGATGAAATGGTATTTAGCACATCCATCCCCTGGTACATTTACATTCATTTCTTTTTTCTTTTGTGTGTGTGTTCCAATCAAATTTTATTTACAAAAACAGGGCCATGATATGCTAATTCCTGAGCTAGTAGAAATTTTTATTTATTTATTTTTTACATATACATATGTATATTAGGTTTCCACTTTTTGCCTTCACAAAATTAAAAAGGCTTAAAATTTAATAACAATAACAATGTTTATGATAAGAACTAGAAACAAAAACCTCAAAATATACTGTTTAATAAAAAGAAAAACCCTAGTATTTTATAACTCCAAATGCTGTATTACCAACCTAACTGGTCTACCCTAGTGACCAATGTTTCCTTACAAACATTTAAATAATTCCTGGGAATTTAAGTAATTCATATTTATTTTATGATCTAGTGACACTGACCTTGTGTCAGTTCCTACAATGTGTTGTGTTCTCTGTAACACAGAAATTTTGTTCATCTTATTTTCTTTGTTTGGAGAGGTCCCTACTTCCTCTCCTCTCAGGTTAACTCATCTCACTTCATCCACCACTTCCTCAGTGAAGGCCTCTGGACTTCTTTGACAGAAGACTTTCGCTTATTACGTGCTCTCATATACTTTCATACACTTCTGTGGTCATTTTATCTCTATTCATGTGACTTTTTTTGATTGGTGTCTGTCTTTCCCTCCATTAGATTAAAAACTTCCTCTGAGGAGAAATATGTCTCTTTCTTATTGTCTACTACTATATCCCCACTGAGCAGTTGGTAAATAAATATATATTAAATGAGTGAATGGCCTTTTTTTTTTAAGCTAGAGGGACAAAAAATTCTTACATATACTTCTTACGAGTTGCTGCCCTAGCTTTGCACACTGGTAGGCAATGAGGTTTCTCTAAGGTGAAATTATTGCTAATTGAAAATTTTGCCCAGTACCCCACGATGATGACTTGCAACATAGTTGGCTCTGGCAATTTTTGGAAGTCTCTATGGAGACCAAATTTGGTTGGTTTAAGAAGAGTTAAGCTGAGGGGAAAAAATAAAGATGCTCTAGATACTATGGAATTCATCCCTGTATCAAGTTAGAATGTCAGACAGTTGTGCACTTGCACACCGTTGCTTTGTTCTGGTGTATAATTGCTTTTAATTAAGCTTTGGCATCATGCCCTGGGCTCAAATTGTGGTATGCTATAGTCAGTAAACTGTTACATTGGATACTCTTGATGGCAATGCCTAACATATCAGCTGTCCATTTTATCAGGTAACATCGTCTTTATGAAGACTCAGAAGAAATTTCTCTCTATTCTTACTCCTAGGAAAAAATGTGCTTCTCTTGAGTAACTGGTTTGTTTTTGTCTTAGAAGCACTGTATATGCCTAATTTTTGTTTCCTGAATTTCAAAGCTAGATTTGCTGCTCAAATCTAAAAATTAGGAGTTTCTGGTATACCCCTATGTAAACTAACCCTCATTTTACCTTCATCTTAATCTTCAGAATTTAAACTCTTACTTACATACTTTATAGTTTGTTCAATAAATACTCTAGAAATACCTTGCAAGAAATAATATACCACCAGAACTGAAAAAATAAGTTAATTGGCTTGCTGGGTAAGATGTGATTTCAGTGTCTCTCCACATGAAGTAGAAGAGATAAAGAGAAAAATAAAAAGTTTTAGCTGGGCATTATGGCGGGTGCCTGTAGTCCCAGCTACTTGGGAGGCTGAGGCAAGAGAATCGCTTAAGCCCAAGAGCTGGAGGTTGCTGTAAGCTGTAATGCCATGGCACTCTACCAAGTGCAATAAAGTGAAACTCTGTCTCAAAAAAAAAAAAAAGTTTATTACAGATTGGGAGGGATTCTAGGCATTAAGTTCCGATTGGTTCATTTGGGGATTGCAAATTTTTTCTTTTTTTTATTTTTTATTCTTAATGTCACAAAAGCATAGGTTTTGTGTACCAAAGTAGTCTGAGGTGGGATATGAGTGTCTGCCTATATGCTGCAGGAATACAGTCAGCACTTTCATATGCACATAGTGGAAACTCAACAGAGGTGGTGGGGTTTTTTCCCCCCCGACAGAGTCTCATTATATCGCCCTGAATAGAGTACTGTCATAGCTCACAGCAACCTCAAACTCTTGGGCTTAAGTGATTCTTTTGCCTCAGCCTCCCAAGTAGCTGGGACTACAGGCGCCCACCACAACGTCCAGCTATTTTTTGCTGCAGTTGTCGTTTAGCTGGCCCGGGCCGGGTTCCAATCCTCCAGCCTTCGTATATGTGGTTGGTGCCATAACCACTGTGCTATGGGCACCAAGCTGACAGAGTTATAGTTTAACAAGCCCTTGCCTCCCTTTGGTTCTCCTGTAATCCTGTAGAAATAGAAGAAAAGGCTACATATTCACTGCTGTATGCTTTATAACCTTTGTAGGAGTTCATCTAGCCTACTAGAGTCCCTTTATTTTCCTTCTGTTGCCAAGTAAATTTTTGTGCCATCAATGAAATAATAGTTGTACAGTAGCATAATATGACTCTGAAGGCCAGGCATTGGAAGATTGTGAGGCAAATGAAAATAATCATGACCATTATGAGAAGAGACTAGAAGTCACATTAGATTGATGACTGAAGCTTTGTTTACTTTAACCAGAAGATCCTATCTCAAGAGTCCTTCTGAGCCCACTTTTGATTAGACAAGTTATCTTTTCTTTCAGTTTGACTAAAGATCAGTAAACTTTCCCTATAGTATTACTCCACATGCAGCAGGAAATTTTAGCAGATTATTTCATATTTTTTTCTTAGATTGCCAGCAAGAAACCTAGAGCTGTTCTTCATAACCACTTATATCAGGAATTTCAGAGACAGTAGTACTATTACGGCTTCACGATTTTATTAATCTTTTCAGTCAGTATCATTAACAAAGTTTGATAGTTTTTTTTAGGTTCCCTTCAGATAGTACCAGAGAAACATGGTCTCTTGAAAGACTTGAAAGGAAGTATTGAAAACCATTTCATTATTACATTGTTACATAGAGTCATTACGCCTATGTGCAAATTAGGTTCTAATGTGGCAAATATGTTATTGAGTCAGGAAATAAAGATTAGAAGGGCCACATGTAGTTTCATAAATAAAGGAGGAAATACCTTAAGAAAAGATTTCTCACTTATTTCTGGGGTAGAGATGCCTTACATAGATTTTAAACACAGTTTATAAATGTTGTCATAGGACTGTGAAGGACGTTAAGCTAATTAAAATTTATAATATTGCCCATATGCTAAGTTCCACTCATGAAGGAATTTGTATTTGGATCGAGGCTTTGAAAAATTCTAGGCTTGAGAAGTAAAACAAACCAAGTAGAAATTGCCATGGCTGTAGATAGTCAAAAAGGAGTAAGATAAGTTTCTACAAATTAAAAATGTATTGGATAAAGGATAAAGATACGATAAAAGTCCTTTGTATGTTTTGAAGGCTGTAGATATTCACCACCGATTATTTGTAAAGAGGAACTCTTTCTGAAACAATAAAAGTGAAATACGATAAGCCATCTGGGATGTACGTATAGATGTCCAAGGTCCAATTCAGGGTTAAACATGAAATCACAAAACTCACGTCAGGAAAGTCTTCCATGGCCTCTGTATGACCAGACAGTATTTTCCTTGTGAGGGTTAGGTAGGGAGTTGGTTGAAGGCTTAATTTAGAGGCCCATACACACACTACATAGGTTGAAGGAGAAGATCAGAGTAGGCATGGGCAAAGCCTAGACCCAAGCAAGTTATCTGTCAAGCATGCTGATGGACTCGGATGGTAGGATTCAGACTGTTTATTGACAACAAATGCATGATCAGCATGATGTCAGGTCCTTTGATCCTTGTTTCATAAGGTAACGCTGAAACCAAAGGGCCAGATGATACGTAAAATGAGTGGTGAGCACTCTATAGCTGAGAAACAGTTTCTATACGGTAGCTAAGCAATGTTTTAGCCTGTAGCTCTATCCTAAGGAGCAGGCAAGGTGGGTAAATCTCAGGTCTCATTGGAACCAGGGAAGATGGATGAGAAGCTGCCTCACAGCAACTTCCCACAAAATAGAGAAGTGAGAAATAGCCTTGTAGCAGCATCTTACAAGACTGCGTGTCTTTCCATATTCTGGAGGATCACAGGGCATTCTGCCAAGGCACAGGTCAGCCTGTGGTTGAGCCTTCCCTCTGTGGTCTATGAGAGGACATGTGGGGTTGACAAGGTACCAGTACAGAGCAGTTCCCTTACTTTATCCACAGAAAGGGAGAAATGACTGTGCAAATTAGTACAAAAGCATGAAGAGAACTAACACTGTACATGAATAGTTTTAAGCACTTAGGAAGTGTGTGTTCTATTGGTCTTGGGAGAAGCAGTTATTTGCTCCTGCATACTGAAGAAATCCTGACACAGTCACTTGAAATATTCCGAAAAAGGTCTTTTTGTGGTTATCATATTTGCTTATCCCAGGAAGTTTGTATTCATAAGTGGTGTCTTTGTATTACATCCAGCAGGAATACTCATATGGTCTTTTATTGAGGCTTTTGTGTTTCTTCCAGAACACTCAGTCTCTGATTTGTAGCTTGTAACAGCAGCGTTTAGGCAAGCATAAAGAAAAAGCAGAAACTACCTGTGGAGGTAAGACTGAATGGCTCAGGTTAATTTATTTTAATAGCCAACAATATCAGAATGGAGAAAAGTAGAATATTCTCTTAAGGCATGATAACTTATGAAGATTTAATGAATAATTACCTCAGAATAAGAACATAAACATAATTTATACCTCAGTGTATTATGGTATTCCATGTTTTTCTCCATTCTAGATATTTAAATCTAGAGGGGAAAAAAAGGAATTTTTTAACTTATGTTTCTAAAATAATAGCTTTATTGAGATACAGTTCCCACTTTTAAACTATGTAGTTCACTGGTTTTTAGTATATTCAGAGTTGCACAATTATTATAATTACCTAATTTTAGAACATTTTCATCACTCTGGAAAGAAACCCCATATTAATTGTCAGTTATTTCCCATTCTTTCCTCTAATTTACCTAGGAACCCCTACTCTACTTTCTGTCTCTGTGGATTTTCTTAAGAGATCAGATCTTTCAAAAATCATTTTATTAATCAGACAGTTATTTACCAGTCTTTGTGCATAAACACAAATATGCTATTTTAAAAAGGAATTATTACTCTATTATTTTTATATTAACAAACCATCACCCATATAATTGAGCTACAAACTTCTCTTTATTAGTCATTACGTTTTTAAAAAAAAATCTTGGGGCTGGGTTCGGTGGCTCATGCCTGTAATCCTAGCACTCTGGGAGGCCAAGGAGGGTGGATTGCCTGAGCTCACAGGTTTGAGCAAGTGCAAGACCCCATCTCTAAAAAATAGCCAGGCATTATGGCGGAGCACCTGTAGTCCCACCTACTTGGGAGGCTGAGACAATAGAATCACTTGAGCCCAAGAGTTTGAGGTTGCTGTGAGCTGACTCCATAGCACTCTACCGAGGGCAGCAAAATGAGACTTTATCTCAAACAGACAAATGAACAAACAAACTTGGGCTTAGTAAGCTCAACAGTTCTTATAATAGTGTTGAGCTAATTCAAAATTTAAAAAATGCCAATAACTAAGAATGAAGGCTCTGTTAACCAGTTCGATGAAAGTATTTCAAATTGTATATGAAAACACCACACTGTACCCCCATGATTGCATTTAATGTACACAGCTATGATTTAATAAAAAATTTTTTTAAAAATGCTGAGCAGTCCTAATTACTTGTTATTTCCTCTGTTGTTTTTTCTCCAAGACTACTACGTTAATATCTGATATATTACTAGGTGCCTAGTTAAGAAAGCTTTATTTTATTTTGATGATAGAGCTGGAATTAAAATCTAGTTTTCCTCCCATGAATTCTCTTTCTCTTACGCTTACACATGCTTTCCATATTTGCCCAAAGCTATTTTTTTTTTTTTTTTTGAGACAGAGCCTCAAGCTGTTGCCCTGGGTAGAGTGCACTGGCATCACAGCTCACAGCAACCTCTAACTCCTGGGCTCAAGCAATTCTCCTGCCTCCGCCTCCCAAGTAGCTGGGACTATAGGCGCCCACCACAACTATTTTTTTTGGTTGCAGCCATCATTATTGTTTGGCAGGCCCAGGTTGGATTCAAACCTGCTAGCTCAGGTGTATGTGGCTGGTGCCTTAGCCACTTGAGCCACAGGCACTGAGCCAAAGCTAAATTTTTAAACCATTTGGAAGCAGTTCATAGAAATAGGAATCGTTCTTTATTTCCCCTTTCTCATTTTTTGTTACCTTATATAGATTTACAAGTTTAAATCTGCTATTATATGAATGCTGAAATGATAAATAGGCTAACATGGAAAAAAATAGACGTATTTAACATCTTACAACACATACAAATGGCCCATATTCACATTGAAAGAATTTATGTAAAGTAGGATGTAAATTTTCAGCATGTGTACTTAATATTTTTAAATAGTTCTAATTAAAATGCAAACTATGAATTGATGATTTCTGCATATAAAATTTTTCATGTTTTTACGACCTCAAGTTGAAGGAGAGAGGTAGTAAAAGAAAAAATAAACTATAGATCTTTTGTCATTTCTATTTTAAATTTTATTGTGATGTAAATATTGACATGAAGTATATAGTTCTTAAATATATAATTTGAATTTTTACCTACATATGTGATATATATAGTAATCACTACACAGATTAATATACAGAATATTTCAACATCCTAGAAGTCTCATGAGTACCCCTTTTTGTCATTTATGCTCTTCTAAGGAATAATCACAGTTTTGACTTAAGTTACTATAGATTAGTTTTTGTCTGTTCATGAAGTGCATGTAAATAGAATCATACAGTATTGTTTTTGTCTGGCTTTTTTCACTCATTATGTAGATAAGATTCATCCATACTGTTTTGTGAAACAGTTTTTTCTTTATAGTATTCTGTTATATAAATAAAACACAGTTTATCTGTTCCCTGGTTGATGGAGGTTTTGTTTGTTATAGCTTTTTGCATTATGACTAAAGCTGCTAGAAACATACTTGCTTTTTGACAAATATATGCACTCATTTTCCTGGGCCATGAGATTTTATAGTTTATAAACGTTCAAACATTTTAATTAAAGTAGACAGAATGCAGCTGGATGCAATGACTTAAGCCTATAATCATAGCACTGTGGGAGGCAGAGGCAGCAGGATACCTTGAACTCAGGAGTTTAACACCAAGACTCTGTCTCTACTACAAATAGAAAAATTAGCTAGGTGTGGTGGTGCACACTTATAGTCCCAGCTACTCACTGAGGCTGGAAGATTGTTCAAGCCCATGAGTTCCAGGTTACAGTGAGCTATGATGAAATTGCACTCTAGCCAGGGCAACAGAGCAGGAGTCTGTCTCAAAAAAAAAAAAAAAAAGCCATAATGTGAATCCTGCCTCACAAGAGATTTCAAGTCTGTTTAAGTAGCTTGTATACCTCTTTGATTTTATAATAGAAGCTGGGGGAAATAATAATGACTTTACAGCAAGTTTAGGATGGTATCATATTCCTGTTCTATAATCCAAGAGTTACAGATATTATATATTCATTCATTCAGTGCCATTCTAGGTGCTAGAGATACATCTGTGAAAGACAGTTGTACAACCCATTTACATCAACCAAAAATCCAGTCATTTGAACATAACATTGCAGAGTGCAGTGATAGGAGAATGAGAGTTACTAGGGGAGTACTTAGGATGGAGTACTCACCTAAACCTGGGTAGTAAGAGGAGGCATCTTGGAGGAAATGACAGCTAAACTAGGCTCTAAAATATTGAATTGGAATTAGCCAGATACAGGTCGTGGTGGTTGAGGTGAGCAGGTCAATGAGAGTTTTTAGTCAACGTTTAATGCTTGGAGACTTGAGAAACTGAAAGTAATTGACTAAGCAGAGGGAACCATTGAAGATTGTCTCTTCATTTTAGAAAACTTCAGCATACAAAGAGTAGTAGAATGAGTCCTCTTACATGTATCCCACAACTCTAGCAATTACCAAGTCATGGCTAATGTTATTGAGACCACTACTTCCATCCCTGGTGGATTATTCTGAAACAAATTTGAGATACCATATTGTATCATTGTTATTTATAGCCGGAGAGTGACATAATTTTACATTTTAGAAATTACATGTTCCTAGTAATTCTAAGTGACCTTTAAAATACCTGCACCATAGTTTGGGTGTTTCTTATTTGCTGCCAGTTATGCAAAGTCATTCATCTTCCTGCACTACCAGGTACTTTTTATAGTAGTTTATATTTTTTTAAAATTACAGTGTTATGGAAACATGATTAAATGTTAAGACGGTTTTATGTATTTATCTTCCCATGTTTATCAGTTGGTTTATTGTATTTTAAGATACCATTAATGGGCTGGACACAGTGGTTTATGCCTGTAATCTAACACTCTCGGAGGCTGACTCCTCAGGAATTGAAGACCAGCCTGAGGAACAGGCTCTCCCATCTCTATTAAAATAGAAAAAAAAATTAGCCAAGTGTTGTAGAGGGTGTCTGTAGTCCCAACTACTCAGGAGGCTGTGACAGTAGGATCAGTTGAACCCAGGACTTTGAGGTTGCTGTGAGCTAGGCTGGCACCATGGCACTCTAGGCTGGGCAACAAAGTGAGACTTTGTCTCAAAAAAAAAAAAAATAGCAGTAAATGAGAAACACCCAGAGATTAGTGATGTTTTTGGCTTATATATCTATTACATTAAAATGTGATAATGAGTTACAAGTCAATTTGTTTCTAGGATTCAGCCTCTGAATCACAAATATGCTAGTATTTGGAAAGTGGAATTAGATTTCCTACTTTGTTTTCATGAGTTAAAATGAGGGTACAGGCTCGGCGCCTGTGGCTCAAGCGGCTAAGGCGCCAGCCACATACACCTAAGGTGGTAGGTTTGAATCCCCAGCCCGGGCCCGCCAAACGACAATGATGGCTGCAACCAAAAAATGGCCAGGCGTTGTGGTGGGCACCTGTGGTCCCAGCTACTTGGGAGGCTGAGGCAGGAGACTCGCTTGAGCCCAGGAGTTGGAGGTTGCTGTGAGCGTGATGCCATGGCACTCTACTCAGGGGGATAGCTTGAGGCTCTGTCTCAAAAAAAAATAAAATAAATAAAATAAAATAAAATGAGAGTACGTATGATTAGTTACATCATTTGTGTTTGTAGGGATAAAGTCCAAAGTCTGAACTGTAATTGAGTTCTTCACCTAGGAAGTGTGCCATATACCCCTACATTTTATCCACTAGGTGGGAACTAACCAAGCTCCTTCTCCCCTACCCGTTTCTTGAATTTAATTGTGTTTTTCTCTCATGTGGGACTGTAATTGTTGGTCTACCATTATCAGAGTAGTACTGAATACATGGGATGCTTGCTTTTTCATTCTTTAGTTACTTAGGAGAATGTTCTCCAAATTCATCCAGGTAAATACAAAAGATGCAATGTCTCCATCTTTTTTGTAGCTGAATAGTATTCCATGGCACACATATACTGAAGCTTTTTAATCCATTTATGGGTTGATGGGCACTTGGGTTGTTTGCACATCTTTGTAGTTGTGAATTGAGCTGCTATAAACATTTGAGGACAAAAGTCCTTAGGGTAAAATGATTTTTTTCTTCTGGGTAGATACTTAATAATGGAATTATGGGATCAAATGGGATTTGTACTTTTAGTTCTTTAAGGATTCTCCATACTTCTTTCCAAAGGTTTGCAGTCCAACCAACAGTACATTAGTAGACCCCTCTCTCCACACCCCTGCCAGCATTTGCAGCTTTGGGACTTTGTGACGTGGGCTATTCTCACTAGTGTTAGATGATATTTCAACATAGTTTGATTTGCATTTCTACTCATTTCTCTGGTGAGTAGGGATAATGAACATTTTTTCATGTCTTGTCTGGCCATCTGTCTTCAGGGGAAAGGTTCTGTTCATGTTGCTTACCCATTGATTGATGCGATTGTTTGCTCTTTTTATTTTATTATTATTATTTTTTTTTTTTTTTTTGGCAGTTTTTGGCCAGGGTTGGGTTTGAACATGCCATCTCTGGCATATGGGGTCAGCACCCTACTCCTTGAGCCACAGGCCCCACCCTTGTTTGCTCTTTCCCTGTTGATTTGCTTGAATTCTTTGCATATTCTGGCCACCAGCCTTTTGTTTGGTTTATAACATGTGAATATCTTCTCTCATTCTGAGTGTTGTCTATTCGCTTTGTTGTGTCCTTACCTTTGCAGGAGCTTTTTAATTTGATCAGATCCCACTTGTTTATTTTTGTTGTTGCTACAGTTGCCAATGGGGTCTTTTTCATGAATTATTTCTCAAGGCTGTAACATTAGAAGTTTTTCCCACACTTTGCTCTAGGGTCTAGATTTACTTAATTTTACTTAAAATATTTTTTTAATTTTTTAATTATTTTTTATTTTATTATTTATGTATTTATTTATTTTGAGACAGAATCTCAAGTTATTGTTTTAGGTAGAGTACTGTGGTGTCATAGCTCACAGCAACCTCAAGCACTTATGCTCAAGAGATCCTCTTGCCTCAGCCTCCTGAGTAGCTGGGACATCAAGCGTTGGACTATGCCTGGCTAATTTTTCTATTTTTAGTAGAGATGGGTGTCAGTCTTGCTCAGGCTGGTCTCAAACTCCTGAGCTGAAGTAATCTGCCCTCCTGCCTTGGCTTCCCAGAGTGCAAGATTAAAGGCATGAGCCACCACGCCAGGCCTAGATTTACTGGTTTTAATATGAATCTTTTTACAGATTCAGGTTGAAGAATTTACAATTCTCCTTTTGTGTATTGAAATATACTGAAATTTATTTACTTAATAAAACTTACTTTGTTGATAAAAGTTAATATAGATGGCTTTTATTTTAAAGCTATTTATAGCTATCTCTGGACCACTAAGTTAAAAATCCTGTCCTCTAATTAGAGTGTTTCTTATAGTATTTTAGGTTAATTTCCTTTTTTTGAAAATAATTATTACAATACTTTGGGATAATACTGTAGTCACTCACTCATTGTGTGAGAGGCAGTGATCTTTATCTAAATCAGAGGTTGGCAAATTTTGGCTGCTGAAAATGGTTCTTACCTTTCTAAAGGGTTATTATAAAAAAGGAAGAAGAATTTACAACAGAAACCATATATAGTCTGTGAATGTAAAATATTTACTATCTGGGCTTTTACAAAGAAAGAGTTTTAGTCCTTTATATAAATGAATGTAACTTATTTCTTGGCACATGCTTTTTTTTTCTTTCGAAATGTTTCTATAAGATTTGTTTTAGAACTGACACTGAATATTAAAGTTTTCATTGTCTTCTACAGAGAAGATGGTGAATTAGAAGATGGTGAAATAGATGATGCAGGATTTGAAGAAACACAAGAACAAGAGGCAAAAGAGGATGAGAAGCAGAAAAATGAGAAAGCCTACAGAAAATCGAGAAAAAAGCACAAGAAAGAAAGAGAGAAGAAAAAATCCAAAAGGAGGAAACGTGAGAAACATAAGGTTAGTTAGAATCTACTTTCTATTATTTTGGTAAATTTTTAGGAAATATAAAATACTGAAAATTAGAAAATATGTTACTACCTGCTCTCTTATAAAGTGTTTGGGTTAGATATTTTTATTTATGTGATTAACACTTTTTCTAATCATAAATAACAGGGTGGACATGAAGTTTGTATGCAATTTAAATAGTAAATAATTCTTAGTAACAATAGTTACTAAAAAGTAACACGAACTTCATGTCCACTCATACTTTAGTTTACTATTTTCCCTATATTATGTGAAATATCAAAATAAAGGTTTAAAAAATAAGTTAAATCTTAACTTGATTATTACAGATTAAAATACATAGTCTTTGAATGGATAAAAGACTGTATTAGGAGTCTGTATTAGGAGACTGTATTAGGAAGATTAAGGAAAGAATGTCATTCTCTACAGATACAGATTATACATAGGCTAGCAAAACCAAAAACCCATTGGCAACATCTATAAAAGAATGAAGAAACAATGGAAACAGCAACAGAAACTTGGAGGGTTATTACCTCTAGTTCACACATGAGTGTAAGATGACCACAGAGAATTGGATGGTGCTGGAAAGATGTGGGCCTGATGAACTCCTGATACTACAGACCATCATGGACTTAAAAACATCTAACTTAGGTGCAACTCACATTCACGGAGACTATTACAGTAAATTCCCAAATTAAAAACACTTGACTGATGTACAACTCACAGTTATGAACAGAGGCCATTACAGGTAATATGTAAATGTACCTGCTCCAACTTACATAGAAATTCAACTTAAGAACAAACCTGCTGAACCTATCTCATACTGAAACACTTAAGAACAAACCTACTGAACCCAAGGACTGCCTGTAATCAACCAAATCCCTTTTTCTAGGACAGAGTTTTATACTGAGGAAATAAATGTTGGGAGTAGAATGTAAATTGAGAGGTATACTATAGGGGAAGGAAGCAGAAAATGTACATTGCAGAAAAACAGCCATGTTTTTGAACACTTCATGCTAACAACAGAAGAGATAAACTAGAACTGTGAAGCTTTGTTGGCCCATTCCATCCATTTTTTCACATGAACAGCAAGATAGGACTGTGGCCACATTTCATAGACGTTTAATAGTAAGAAAAAGAATAATGAAGAGAATAATAGTCTTCTAGAAAAGAAAGAATATTCACAGAGCATATGAAAAATTTAACCCAATATTTTAAAATAGTAAGAAACTAAGAAAACAATACAAGATATTATCAAACAACATAAGTAGAAATTTGAACAAAGATTCTTTAGCCATCTAGGCAGAAAGACCAAGTGCCTTATTAAGAAAAGAAGATCAGTTTGGGCATTATGGCTCATACCAGTAATGCTAGCACTCTGGGAGGCCATCTAGAGGGGCAGATTGCTTTGAGCTCAGGAGTTCGAGACCAGCCTTAGCAAGAGTGAGACCCATCTCTACTAAAAATAGAAAAACTAGCCAGACATAGTGGCACACATCTGTAGTCCCATCTACTTGGGAGGCTGAGACAGGAGGATCTTTTGAGTCTAAGAGTTTGAGGTTACTGTGAGCTGTAATGCTGCAGCACTCTACCCAGAGTGACAGAGTGAAACTTTGTCTCAAAAGTTTTGGCCAGGCACAGTGACTCAGGCCTGGAATCCCAGCACTTGGGAGGCCCAGGAGGGTAGATTGCCTGAGCTCATGGGTTTAAGACCAGCCTGAGCAAGAGCAAGATCCCATCTCTAAAAAATAGCCAGGTGTTGTGGTGTGTACCTTTAGTCCCAGATACTTGGGAAGCTGAGTCAATAAAATTGCTTAAGCCCGAGAGTTTGAGGTTGCTGTGAGCTATGACACCAGGGTACTCTACTAAGGGCCACAAAGTGAAACTCTGTCTCAAAAAAAAAAAAGAAAAAAGTTTGGTTATTTCTTTTCTTCTGTTGGGTTTGGGATTAGATTGTTTTTCTTTTTCCAGTTCCATAACATGGTTCATGAGTTTGTTCATGTTAAGGAGACAATAACCAAAGCAAATAGCCTTCAGAATGGTGAAAGATACTTGTATATTATGAATGGGACAAAAACTTGATAAGTAAGAACTACAGAGAACTCAAATTAATCAACAAAAAAAGAGCCAACAATCCGTATATCACTGGGCAAGAAACATGAATAGAACCTTCTCTAAAGAAGACAGATGTATGGTTAACAAACATAAAAAATGCTCATCATCCCTAATCATCAGAGAAATGCAAATCAAAACCACTGAGATACTGCCTAACCCCAGTGAAAATGGCCCACATCACAAAGTCTCAAAGCTGCAGATGCTGGTGTGAATGTGGAGAGAACACTTTTACACTGCTGGTGGGACTGCAAACTAATACAACCTTTTTGGAAGGAAGTATGGAGAATCCTCACAGAACTCAAATTAGACCTCCCATTTGATCTTGCAACCCCATTACTGGGCATCTACCCAGGAAAAAAATCATTTTATCTTAAGGACCTTTGCACTAGACCAGTGGTTCTCAACTTTCCTAATGCTGGGATGTATTTTCACTGTTACAAAGGAGTCGTGACCCACACGTTGAGAACTGCTGCACTAGACTATTCTTCACAGCTGAATTTACAATTGCCAAAATGTGGAAACAACCTAAATGTCCACAAACCCAGGAATGAATTAACAAGCTGTGGTGTATGTATACCCTGGAATACTATTCAGCCATTAAAAGAAATTGAGACTTTACATCTTTTGTATTAACCTAGATTGAGGTGGAATGTATTTTTCTTAGGAAAGCATCACAAGAATGGAGAAGCAAGAACCAATGTACTCAATTCTGCCAGTAGATGACCTAATACATGGTGGGGGGTAAGGGGATGAGGATGTAGAGAGAGGGGATGGGGGGTTATGGGATATAGCATACCTCTTGGGGTCAGGACACAATTGTAAGAGGGACTTTACCTAACAAATGGAAATGGTGTAACCTAATTCTTTGTACCCTCAATGAATCCCAAACAATAAAAAGATCAAATTTATATAAAAATGTTTGACAATAACAATTTTATGCCCGAAGATAATGGAGTGATAAAATACTCAAGGAAGTAGAGTGTGAATTAAGGATTTTATATCTACCTAAATACTGACCTTAAAATACAATGTCTTTAGGTAAACTATATGCAAGAAGCACTCAGGAAATATTTTAACCGTGAGACTTTCTGTAAAATCTATTGGAGAATAAGTTCAGATAGCCAAAATGACTGGGGTGAGAGAGAAAGAGTGGTCTACATGCATATACGTATTTACTTGTAAAATTAAGACTAAATTATGGATAAAGGGGGAGAATATATTATATATTGGAATATTACAACTGTAAAACATGTCAGAAAAAGCAGAACAATATACGATAAGCAGCATGAACTTGCTAATTTGCTTCATTGTTAATAACTGAGAATAAAAATTATCCTGGGAGTGAAAGAAGAAAAAAGGGGTTACTGCCTAATTTCAATATTGTTTCCGTTAGTAAATAAGTGGTATGCAAAAATAGGACCTATGATTATTGGGAAAAGGCAGTATGAAGGAAATCATTAAAACAAAAGTATAAACCTTTCTAAATACCAAAATGATATTCTCTTCCAACAATGGCAAAACTCAACTCTAAGCTACTTGTAAGAGAAAAATATTAAAAAAATAGTAAAGTTATACCAGGCAAATGCAAAAAGAGAGAAGGCAGGAGCCAACTGTTGATATCTGAAAAAGTCAAATTTAGGTCAAAAAGTCATTAAAAGAAATAAAGGCATTATATAATGTTAAAGCTTATAATTCACAATGAAGATGTTACTGATAGATAGATAGATAGATAGATAGATATTTTTTTTTTTTTTTGAGACAGAATCTCACCATGTCACCCTCAGTAGAGTGCTGTGGTGTCACAGCTCCCAGCAACCTCAAACTCTTGGGCTTAGGTGATTCTCTTGCCTCAGCCTCCCAAGTAGTTGGGACTACAGGCTCCCACCACAACATCTGGCTATTTTTTTTGGTTGTAGTTGTTATTGTTGTTTTAGCAGGCCCGGGCCAGGTTTGAACCCGCCAGCCCTGGTATAGTAGTTGGAGCCATAACCATTGTGCTATGGACACCATGCCATGTTACTGATATTTGATATCCTCCCCAAAACAACTTTCATAAAGCAGGAACTATAAGGATTGCAAGAAAGAATAGATAGAACATATCACTAATAGGAAATGTACCAATATACCTTTTTAGTTGTGTTTTTGTGTGTGTGTGTGTGTGTGTGTGTGAGAGACAGAATCTTACTCTGTCACCCTGGCTAGAGTACAGTAGCTTTATCATGGTTCACTATAGCCTTGAAGTCCTAGGCTCAAGGAACCCTCCTGCCTCAGCCTCCTGTTTAGCAACAGGTGAGTACCACCATGCCCAGCTAATTTTTTCTGTTTTTGGTAGAGACAGGGTCTTGCTCTTGCATAGGCTAGTCTCCAATGCCTGACCTCAAAATGATCCTCCCCCTTAGGTCTCTTGAGAGTGCTAGGATGATGGGCGTGAGCCACCATGCTCAGCTCAATATACCTCTCTTAATACAAAGAGATCAATTAAGTTCATGAAAAGGTGCAAGGGACTCCTGAGAATGTACCTTCATATCAGGTACACTTAGACTATTCATAAAAACTGCCCATATCATAGGCCACAAAGAAAACTATAGTTAACTCAATAAAGTAGAAATAATACAAAGTACCATCTCAAACCGCAATGCAATAGAATTAGCATTACAGTGCCTTTCTATTTGGTTAATTCATATACATGCTCTAAATAGGTTGTGGAACATGGGCAAAACATAGGTTAAAACTGCAGAAATCTCATAAAAATAATGATAAAATCTTGACATAGTGTTTGTGGAATATAGCTAAAGCAACTGTTGGAAGAAAAATTATAGTATTATAGTATTAGCAATAGCAATAAAAATGGGGGGAAAAAAGGCAAATTAAATACCCAACTTAAAAAGCTAGAATAGCAAAGCAAAACAAAACAAAAAGGAAGTACTTATAAAGTAATAAGCAGCACTTAGTGAATTAGAATGAAAAATAACTCATTTTTTTTTCTTTTCTTTCTTTTTTTTTTTTTGTTGCCCTTGGTAAGAGTGCCACGGCAACCTCCAACTCCTGGGCTTAGGTGATTCTCTTGCCTCAGCCTCCCGAGTAGCTAGGCCACAATGCACAGCTATTTTCTTGTTGCAGTTTGGCCAGAGTGGGGCTTGAACCCGCCACCCTCAGTATATGGGGCCAGTACCCTACTCACTGAGCCACAGTTGCTGCCTGGAAAATGACTCATTTTTACAAAAAGTCAACCATATATGTAAATCAGTGGCCAAACTAATCAAGAAAAATAAAGGAAAGAAAAAGGAGCTTAAAAGCTTGGTGACTCACGGCTGTAATCTCAGTACTCTGGGAGGCAGAGGCAAGTGGATTACTTAAGCACAGATTGGAGAACATTCAAAGCCAGAGAGAGACCCCATCTCAAAAAAACAGCTGGGTGTTGTGGCAGGTGCCTGTAGTACCAGTTGTTCGGGAGGCTGAGGTAAGAAAATCACTTGAGCCCAAGAGTTTGAGGTAGCTGTAAGCTATGATGCCGTGGCACTCTACCAAGGGCAACAAAGTGAGACTCTGTCTTAAAAAAAAAAAAA
>NW_003852543.1:1100670-1120166 GCF_000181295.1 Otolemur garnettii | reverse complement strand
AGCTGAGGCAAAAGAATCACTTAACCCCAAGAGTTGGAGGTTGCTGTTAGCTGTGATGCCACAGCACTCTACCGAGGGTGACATAGTGAGACTCTGTCTCAAAAAATAAATAAATAACAAATAAAATAAAAAAGTAAAACCATAAGAAATTTATTTATATAAATAATTTTATGGAAATGAATATAAAAACCAAGGTGAAATGGATAATTTTCTAGAAAAATACTACCCAACAAAATAAATCCCAAAGAGTCAAGAGTCTTAAGAGACTTTTTGGAGAATAGATTCTATAATCTTTCCTACTGAGAAACACAAGGGTCACATTTTTTCAAACCTTCAAAATTCAGGTTATTTCTTGTCACATGGGCTTCTCCAAAGGCTACTTCAGTGTTCTCATGTTTTTTTCTTGATTAGGTTTCAAAGATATGGGAGTAATTCTCCATAGTTCTTAGATCTACCCTTTGGGCTATTGGTTCTGCCTGCTGAGTTATCCTTTCTTTTTAATGACAGGTAATATGAATTTGCAGCTGAGTAGTTTTCTCAGACTGCTTCCCTAATATTAGAATTTTGGGGGGAAGGAATTCAGAGGCTCTTTAGTAAATCTTGAAGGACAGGTAGGAATCAGCTGCTCAAAAAAACACAGAGCATATTTGGAGGAAGTTACCTAAATCTTTAAATTTTTTCTGTTACAATTGAATATTTAAAGAGTCAGTATGTGACTTTCCTTTTAATTAGTCTTGGATTATGTATCTTTTGCTCTCTGTACTCACCACACTGTGCTGTGATGCTATTTAAAAGTTCTATAGAAAACATAATAATTTAGATGTGAACTTTAAACCAACAGAGTATATTGAAGGGAAAAATCCAACAGTGTATTATAGATAAAATAACAAAAATTAAAAGCAAAACTTTCAAACTGTAAACAATTAAACTAATACCTCCACCCCCCAGAAAAGGGAGGCACAAAAGGAAACAAAAATTCTCAAAGAATATTTTTTACCTAATATATATATATTTGAGATATATTGAGATATATATTTCACCTAATATATATATATTTGAGATAAAATCTCGTTGTGTTGGCCTTGGTAGAGTGCTGTGGCATCATCACAGCTCACAGCAACCTCAAACTTCTGGGCTCAAGTGATTCTCTTGCCTCAGCCTCCCAAGTAGCTGGAACCACAGGCACCCCGCAACAATGCCCAGCTACTTTGTTGTTGCTGTAGTTGTCATTGTTGTTCGGCAGGCCATGAGCAGGATTCAAACCCACCAGCTCTGGTATATGTGGCTGGTGCCCTAGTCGCTAAGCTATAGGTGTCGAGCCTTTTTCACCTAATTTTTTGATGACTTTTTAATAGTTCAACTGCCAATTTCAGGTCAAATTTACTTTGCTTATCATTATTATTATTACTATTTGAGACAGAGCCTCAAGTTGTCACCCTAGGTACAGTGTTATGGCATAATAGCTCACAGCAACCTCCAACTCCTGGGCTCAAGCTATTCTCTTGCATCAGCCTCCTAAGTAGGTGGGACTACAGGTACCCACCACAACGCCCAGCTATTTTTTGGTTGTAGCCATCATTGTTTGGCGGCCCAGGTTGGATTCAAATCCACCAGCTCAGGTATAGGTGGCTGGTGCCTTAGCTGCTTGAGCCACAGGCACTGAGCCTTATTTTGCTTATTATTACTATATGTGAGCCACACAGTGTATATGTACTGGCCTCTTTCTTCCTTTTATTTATTTATTTTTTTAATAGCTAAAGAACCTTTCTGTTATATAGAATCTTCTCTTTGCTGATTGTTTTTCCTGAGGCAGTATCTTCCCTTGAAATTCATCTAAATAAGTCTTGTCCCTTAAGTTTTTTTCAAGTGAAAGATTTTCCTTGAGGTTAGAGCTGACTTCTGATAGTGACTGAGCGTATTGGTACTTGATTTTTTAATGGACAGTATTTGCTTTAAACCCTAACCAACAAAGATTAGGAACTTAAAGTCGGAGCATTTGAAAGCATAATTATAAAAAGATTTCTTCATATCACTTACCAAATCAACAAAACAAAACTGATAACACCACAAAACCAAACTCCATTTAGGATCAAAATGGAAGAAAGCAGTTCATTTTCCATAAAAGACAAATTTAAGAATGGCATAGATTACTCAAGAGGCTAAGGCAAATGAATTACTTGAGCCCAGGAGTTTGAGGTTGCTGTGAGTTAGGAGGCCATGGCACTCTACCAAGGGTGACAAAGTAAAACTGTCTCAAGAAAACAAACAAAAAAAGAATGACATAGGGAAAAACAGATCATCCTCTTTCCCAATTACTTGTGGTTTTCATTTGACTTTTATTCAATTTTATGGGCTGGATTTATTTCATATTTGTAATCTGGAATGTTTTGGTATCTTTTAGTTTTAGTGTACTTATGCAATACAATAATAACTCCAAAGCCATTTTAAGTAAAAATAAATTAATACCTACTCTCTTCATGTACTAGTATGCTTTCTGGTGATTAGGAGCCAATTTTGCTTCCTTTAGGATTAGCAAAAACATAAGATCATTTTAGAGCACAGGGTCACATTTTTTCTTTTTGAGCCAAAGGGATTTTGACGACAATGCTGTCATAAATCCCTGATCAGAGGGAAGCTACACTTTCCCCAGAAAACTTTAGAGAACTTGGAGTGATGGTGGCTTTTGGAGCAAGAATTTTTCAGTAATACTTCAGGGACTACTAGAATAATGTAATTTACTGGTTGGCTCCTCTTACAGGCTTAGCTATTTACTGTTAAATTTTTGTTCATTGGCTTGGTGCTGGTAGCTCAGTGGTTAGGGTGCCGGCCACCTACACCAAGGCTGGCCGGTTTGAACCCAGCCTTGGCCTGCTAAAACCACAATGACAACAACAGCAACAAAAAATAGCCAGGTGTTGTGGCAGGTGCCCATAGTTCCAGCTACCTGGGAGGCTGAGGCAAGAGAATCGCTTAAGTCCAAGAGTTTGAGGTTCCTGTGAGCTGTGATGCCACGGCACTCTACTGAGGGTGACATAGTGAGACTTTGTCTCAGAAAAAAAATTGTTTTTCCTTTCCTTTACAAATTAACATATTTATGTCTTTTTTCTTCCTTTAGCATAATTCTCCATCTAGTGATGATAGTTCAGACTATAGCCTTGATTCAGACATCGAGCATATAGAAAGTTCCCACAAAAAGAGAACTGGTTTCTACAGGGATTATGACATTCCATTTCCTCAGGTATTGCCTTTTTTTTTTATATCTTGATAAAACATATATAATATAAAATCTACCACTGTAATACTTATTAAATCTACAGTTTAATGGTATTGTGTATGTTCACAGTGTTGTGTAGCCATCACCACTTACCCATTTCCAGAATTCTTTGATCATCCTAAACAGAAACTCTGTACTCACTAATCAATAACACCCCATTTTCACCTGCCCCTGGCCCCTGGTAACTACTGTTCTACTTTCTATCTCTATGAACTTGCCTATTCTAGGGTAGGTCCCTCACATAAGTGGAGCCATACAGTCTTTGTCCTTTGTTTCACTTAGCAGATTTGCAGGGTTTATCTATATTATAGCATGTGTCAGAATTTCATTCCTTAGAAAAGGAATGAAGAATTCCATTTTATGTATGTACCACATTTTGTTTAGCCATTCATCTGTTGATAGACACCTGGGTAGCTTCCACCTTTTGGCTACTGAATAATGCTGCTTATGACATGGGTGTACAAATAGCTCTTCGAGACCCTTTTTTTCAATTTGGTGGTTTATATAGTTAATTCAGTGTTTAACTTTCTAAGGAATTGTCAAACTGTTTTCCACAGGGCTGTTACCATTTTACATTCACACTAGTAATGCTTAAGAGTTCCAATTTCTCCAGATCCTTGCCAACACTATTTTTTGAAATAGAAAGTGGATGTGAAGTGGGATCGCATTGTGGTTTTGAGGTATTGCCTTTTAAAGAGAAAAATAAACTTCCAGTTTTTTTCTTTGCTTTCTGATTTTTTTGAAAAAAATGTTTTATCAGACATTTGCTACAAATTTCAAGCCTTTGAAAACAAAGAATATATGTTAGTTTGCTAAAGCTGATAAAACAAATTACCACAGACTAGGTAGCTTAAACAACAAATTTATTTTCTCACTTTCTGGAGGCTAGCTAAAAGTCAAAGATAAAGCTGCCAGCAGGTTGATTTTCTCTGAGGGAATGTTAGGGAAGAATCTGCTCTTCTTGGTTTGTAGATGGCCTCAATTTCACTTCTTTGTCCTCACATGGTCATTTCTCTGTGCACAAGAACTCCTAGTGTCTCTCTGTGTGTCCACATTTCTTCTTTCTGTAAGGACACTAATCAAATTGGATTAGAATTCACTCAAACAGCCTGTTTTAACTTAATCACCTCATTAAAAGCCCTATCTCCAAATACACAGTATTTTGTTCTGGGGAAATAATGATTCTCTCAGAAGCACTGGGAAATATTCAGGTCAATGACGTGCACTTACATGAAAAGCCCCAGAGATTCTGAGTTCTGGTTTTTGCCTTTCACTATTCTTATCTACAAGAGCCCTGTTCTTTCTCCTAATTGGGTATTCTAATCTCTTATGAGTTTAGAAACCAAATTACTATTTTTGTTAGAGTTATTTCTATAGTCTGACGTTCTGTTGTCAACTTTATAGTTGAGTTTGCTAAGTGACCATTAAATAAATGAGGTTTTATTAAAATATCTCCAGAAAAAAAGATTCAGAATATTTGAAATAGTGACAGCATTATTGTAATAAATACTTAGCCTTCTGTATGACCACTGTGAAAGATAAGGTCAGTTTGTATAAGTAATAATGCATTTGTTTTAAGTGTTTCATTTTTAAAGATGGAGTTATTTACTGTTAATAAGTATACACTATTACTATAATATTGACTTTTATATATCCCTATAGATAAAAATTATTTTTGCTTTAAAAATCAGTTAAAGAAATTAAGGAAAAGGATGGTCTTTTATATTATCTGCATTTCATTTCCAGTGCTCTTCATTTCTTTGTGTAGAAACTTCATCTAAGTTTCAAGGTGATAATATTTTTTTTTAACCTGAGGTACTTCATTCAGCCTTTGTTTAGCATTTCTAATAGTGCAGGTTTGCTGTCAGTAAATTCACTTAGCTTTGATTTATTGGGCAATGTGTATATTTTACTCTCATTTTTTATAATTTTTTATTTTGTCATAATTTCAGACTTACAGAAAAGTTGTAAGAATGTTCAAAGAAATATAGATTTTTCACCCATATTCCCTAATTATTAACATTTTACCACGTATGCTTTTTAAATCCTTTATCACTCTTTTCTTGTGCTCTCTTCAGAGAGATCTACCATATTTTGCCATGAATAATGCACACTTTTTGCCCAAATTTTCAGAGGAAAAAGTAAGGATGTGCATTAAACATGGGTGGTACGGCTCTGGAGTGGGATAGCCCAAGGGGCCTCCTGCAGCTGCCACACACACATACACCCGTCTGACTTGGGCCTGCCAACTGCACTAATGTTCCAGTCCAGGAGAATTTGAGATCTGGTAGGAGCTGCTGGACCAGCCTTTATTGAGCACCACAATCAGGGGAGGGGACAGCTGCAGTTATGCAGTGTGAGTGCGGATAACTGAGGCCCAAGGCCCAGCCATGCAGAGTAGGACAGGGAGGGACTACACTGGCCCCAGGGACTCATCTGGCTGCCCGTGGGCTGAGTGGCCTCAGAAGCTCCTGTCCCACCAGCTACGGACATGGCCATCTCAGCACAGCCCCTGACATCCCAGAAAGGGAAGGGCTCTCAGGAAGGAGGGAAAGGGCAGGCTTCACAGAGCTGGTGGGTGCAGGAGGGCTATGTGATTTATTTGTACCTACCAGGGAGGTGTTAGCCCTCCCCAGATGTGTCTCTCCTAGTAGAGAGCTGACCACTTTCTCAAGGGGCATTTACTGAAAGTTTGAGCCAAAAACATGGGTGTATATTATACATGGGGTAGCATTTTACATCGCAAAATATGGTAATTTGCCTTTAAACCCAATTATTAATTAATTTTAATTTTAGTACTTATATTTTTCCTATCCAGAAAGTTATTTTATTCGTTTCAAATTTTCTAAGTCATGTAGTTCCCTTCTGAAATTTTTGTATTGTCTTATACTTGAAAATAACAAAATACAAATATTTTTAAATCTGTCATTACATAAATTCTAGTATCTAGAGTCTATATTTCTACTGCCTATTATTTTTGATTGTTCTCTTTCATGTGGTCTTATCGCCTCATAAGCCTGTTTTTATTCTGTGGGTTTTCTTTTTTAATGTTTTTAATTTTTTGTTAATTTTTTTTTTTTTTTTTAGATACAGAGTTTCACTCTGTCATCCAGGTTGGAGCTCAGTGACACTCTTATAGCTCACTGCAGTCTTCAATGCCTGAGCTCAGTGATCCTCCTGTCTCAGTCTCCTGGGTAGCTGAGATTATAGGTGTATGCCACCATGCCTGGCTACTTTTTTTATCTTTGTTTTTTGTAGAGACAAAGTCTTGCTATGTTGCTTAGGCTGGTCAGGAACTCCTGGCCTCAAGTGATCCTCCTGCCTCAGCCTCCCAAAGTGCTGGGATTGCAGGAATGAGTCACTATGCCTGGCCTGTTTTGTGTTTTTTCTGTTGTGTGCTGGGCATTGTATTTGGAAAATATGATACATTTTATAGAAATAATTTTAGGTTTGGGATAATGTTCTTTTCCTTCAGAGAGAATTTCCACTTGCTTTAGCCAGAATCCTTTTGACCTTTACAAACTTCATTGCAATTTTATGATCTGAGACTTTTTGGGGCCACCCAGATGACTAAAGGCTGAGCTGTAGTCTCTAATTCGTATTTTGAGATCCCCTCATAATTGAGAGGTGGGGTTACTAAGGTTCCACCTTCTCCAGACTCTGGACTCTACTTTTTGTTCTTATAGACTAATGAGATAGCCAGAAGTACTGTTGAAGTCAAAAGTGCCTTTTGCTGATTTTTCCTTCTGGGCTGAAGTCTTAGAGCAAAGTACCTCCAAATACTACTCACTTCCCAGGATTTTCTTCTGCTTCATGGGTATTGGTCTAGTAATCCCTCACTAATTTGTTAGCTCTCTGATGTCTATAGCAGATTTTAGAAAAATATTTTGTCTACCTTTCCTACTTTTCTTAGGGGACATGGTCTGATTTGCCTAGTCTGCCTTTATAAATTGAGAACGTTTGATACCATTTCCTCCACATATGTTTTAGAGTTAACTCAATGAAAATTAGAAAATATTTTAACTGCATACTTTTTTTTTTTTGGAGACAGAGCCTCAAGCTGTCTCCCTGGGTAGAGTGCTGTGAAATCACAGCTCACAGCAACCTCCAACTCCTGGGCTCAAGCGAGTCTCCTGCCTCCACCTCCCAAGTAGCTGGGACCACAGGTGCCCGCCACAACACCCGGCTATTTTTTGGTTGCAGCCATCATTGTTTGGTGGGCCTGGGCTGGATTCGAACCCGCCACCTTTGGTGTATGTGGCTGGCACCTTAGCTGCTTGAGCCACAGGCACCGAGCCAACTGCATCCTTAAAATCTCATTTTCTTAGATAATAGGTATTTGCTATGTAACTTCTACCATTACAGGCCAAAAATAGAATATGCTGTTAACATCTAGCAGTTAGAGGACTTATTATAGCTCCCTTTTTCCTCATGCTTTTAGGGCCTCATTCCCTTATTTTATGTTTCCAGTGATTGGTGTAGGGCTCCTTGTTATTTTATAGAAACCAAATCTTCTCCTACTAGACATTCTGGCAGTTTATACAGTCTAATAATCAATCAGCAGAGCAATCAAACTTTATCTTTTAGTAATTATCATCTTTTTTATTTCTTTTATCTTCTCTCAGTAGAGGGGCTTGAAAAATGCTTGCTAGACTCTTGCTGGTGAGTGTATTTTGTTCACTCCAATAATGAACGTGCAAACCATAGAAGATATTCTTTTAGAAAAGTGGAGCTTCTCTGTAACCCTTCATTCATTTGGTACTTCTTTGGAGAGCTCACCGCACATGCGTGTTAAAGACTTCAGGAGTCCATATTAGAAGTCTTTTCACCACAGAAAGAACCCTGGGATGGAATGTTTGCATCCTTAGGGGACTATTAGGATTATTTGGATTTGAGAAAATGAGGGAGAAGACAAATTGAAAGTTTAGGCATGATTCTACTTAAAAAAATAGAGATTATTTTTATAAAGCTATGAAAATCAGAGAATTGAATATTAAAAATTAATGAGAGGCATCTAATGTCAAGGAAAATTCATATTCATCCATCACAAAGCATTGAATATATTACTGAACTATTAATGGAATGACATTTTTAATAAAAGGAAATGTAAGTATCATTTAATTAATCTTGAACTTAATCTAATCAGTTATTTTTTGTTTTGCTTGTATTTTCATAGTATCTTTTTTTTTACATATACATGTGATTATTAGGTTTCCACTTTTTGCCTTCACAAAATTAAAAAGGCTTAATATTGAATAACAATAACAATGTTTAAGATAAGGACTAGAAACAAAAACCTTGCAAAGAACGAACAAACATAAATACATTCAGAAAAGAAATCAGATGATTGTTGCATTGAAATATTAAACAGTAATAATAATAATGCAAAGAAAGTAACATTCACATTATCAAATAAGAATATGTCTATTATAGAATGCTTTGACTCTGAGGTTTAGTATGGAGTCATCAGTTAACTACTTATTTTTTTTCCAAAGTCTCAAAAAATAGACAACTAATATTTATAAATAAAAGTAAAAGATAATTTCAAAAAACAGATCATGCCAAATTCTTACAGACAATAGGAAAAGAAGAAATACTTCAAAAATCATTCTTCTTGGGTGGCACCTGTGGCTCGGTGGATAAGGCACAGGCCTCATATACCAAGGGTGGCAGATTCAAACTCAGCCCAGGCCAAACTGCAACAAAAAAATAGCAAGGCATTATAGTGGGCGCCTGTAGTCCCAGCTACTCAGGAGGCTGAGGCAGGAGAATCGCCTAAGCCCAAGGAGTTGGAGGTTACTGTGAGCTGTGACGGCACAGTACTCTACCAAGGGTTAATAAGTGAAACTCTGTCTCAAAAAAATTGTTCTACTTAATCTGGATACATCTGATACTAAAATTGGAGAAAATATATTATTATAAAGGGGAAATTACAAACATATTATACTTATAAATGAGGATACAATATCCTAAACAACATTAACAAATTGAATTAAAAATTAATGTTTAAGTAATGTACTTTGGTCAAAATTAAATCCAGTTTATGTGAGAATGAGTCACTATTTTCTTTTCTTTTCTTTTTTTTTCTTCTTTTCCTTTTTCTTATCCCCTCCCTCCTTCTCTGTCTGGTCTCCCCTTCCCCCATATTCCACCATGTCATTAATTGTCCTCATATCAGAGTTGAATACATACGATTCATACTTCTTCATAGTATCCTTTTTAAAATATTGGAAACAGTGCCTATTGGTTACAATCTTAAGTCCCCTTCTGAATTTCTGAAGTGTTAGACTAAGAATGGGGTTTATATACCTTAAAAAAGTACTGCTTTGGGCTCAGCGCCTGTGGCTTAAGCAGCTAAGGCGCCAGCCACATACACCTGAGCTGGTGGGTTTGAATCTAGCCCGGACCCACCAAACAATGACAGCTGCAACCACCAAAAATAGCCAGATGTTGTGGTAGGCACCTGTAGTCCCAGCTACTTGGGAGGCCAGAGGCAGAAGAATCGTTTGAGCCCAGGAGTTGGAGGTTCTGTGAGCTGTGATGCCACTGCCACGGCACTCTACCCAGGGCAACAGCTTGAGCCTCTGTCTCAAAAAAAAAATACTGCTTTGAAAAATCAGAAATCTGGTAGTGTCTTTAAAATTTAAAATTGATGAGTGAACTAATTTTCTTGATGAGTTATGTGTTTTAATCTATTTAATTAAGTTCTAATTTTTTGTGCAAAATAATCAAAAATATATAGTCTCATGTTAATATTTTACCAGGGAAGTATATTTATATGTGCTAAGGTTAATACCACATATGAATCATGGCTTGGGTTTTTCTAGATCCTAAAGCTGTAATTACATGCATTTTTTTCTTGCTTTATTATGAAAAAAAATATAGGATATAACAGATAGAATACAAATATGTAAGTAAATAGAAACCAGTTTGAATAGTATCATTAAATAAACTTATAAGACTAAATGTATTCTTTGTTTTTACATGCTTTAGTAAAGAAGCTATAAAATTAATATTATAATAAACAGTTTCTAATGAGTAATTTATTTACAGTTGTTTTTCACTATTACGGAAAGCTCTGTTGTTTCTCTTAGACCTTAGATACATTTTCTTTTTTTTTGGTAGTTCTTGGCTGGGGCTGAGTTTGAACCTGCCACCTCTGGCATATGGGGCTGGCGCCCTACTCCTTTGAGCCACAGGCACTGCCTGATAAAAATTTTCTACATTAAAAAACAATTAAAGATATCATTTGAGAATTTTTCAGTTTTAGGAGAAATAATATTTTTCTACACATCACCACCCCTAACCTATTTTACTATCTTTTCCTTATTTTCAAAAAGGCTTTTCATTCTTCTGGAGAAGGAACTTACGTACAATGGTGTGGGTTTTTAAGTATTTCTGTATGTATTAATATTGAGACTTAAGACAGGGAAAACAGAAGCTAAAGCATAAAGATTACAATGTTTAATAATATGAGAGTAGCATTTAGCTTTTTGAACTTAATGTTAAATGGTGTCAGATAAGTACTAATCAGGAGTCAGAACTAATAACTATCTTTTTGCTTTCTTTCTCCCAACTTCCCGGGGGAAAATAGATGTTTTGTGTTACTATCAATTGCTATATGTAATTGAAAAACTCTGATAATGATTGTCCATTTTTACTTAGCATGGACATATATCAGGAAGCTACATGACATCAAAGAAGGGTCAACGTAACAAAAAATATAAAAGTAAAGAATATGATGAATACAGTACCTACAGTGATGACAACTTCGGGAACTACAGTGATGACAACTTTGGTAACTACAGTCAGGAAACAGAGGAAGATTTTGCTAGTCAGCTAAAACAATATAGACAAGCTAAAGAAACATCAAATACTACTTTAGGATCATCATTTTCTAAAGAACCAGGGAAAAAACAGAGAATGAAAGGACTTCAGCAAGGTAAGTTTATAATTATAAATTATGAGCTGTTTTAGAAATTATAACCTATTTTAGAACATGAAAAACTTATTAAAAAGCTAGCTGTAGAATAAAAACTTAGAAATTTCTTATCCCCTTCTCAAGATCAGCTTATTCTTGTAGTCCCTAAATATATTTTCCTTTATTTTTTAAAGCAGGGAACAAAAAACTACAAATATTTATATCTACATGGTATCTTAATACGTCAGTTATAAAGACATTCTCATATTTTAAATGTGGATAGAATGTAATATAGCTTTATTAATTTCCCCTCCCATCTGTAGGTTGTCTATATACAGTGGGCCACTTTATATTTTAGATCAAAAAGGACAGAACTCTGGGAAGCTATTCTTTTATTAGGCTTTAAAATACGGTGGTCATCTTGTTATGCAAATATATATAGGACTATGGACATCTTTTACAATTGGAGATAAAAACATAATCTGGCTTGGCGCCTGTGGCTCAAGCAGCTAAGGTGCTAGCCACATACACCCGAACTGGTGGGTTTGAATCCAGCCTGGGCCCACCAAAAAACAGTGACGGCTGCAACCAAAAAAATAGTCAGGCGTTGTGGCAGGCACCTGTAGTCCCAGCTATTTGGGAGGCGGAGGCAGGAGAATCGCTTGAGCCCAGGAGTTGGAGGTTGCTGTGAGCTGTGATGTTACAGCACTCTACCCAGGGTGACAGCTAGAGGCTCTGTCTCAAAAAAAAAAAAACAAAAAAAACATAATCTGAAGAGATTTCTAGAATGGGCACCTGTTTATCTGCTGTATTGAAGTACATGGTCCCTGGAGAGATCAGGGCAAATTGCTAGCTGTTGACAGCAGGTAAAGAAACTATGGGTCAGTTAAGGTCAAATCAACCTTAACTATTGGCTGGTAGATATATTTGGTTCAAGAAAACTGGAACAAAATGATGTTAAGGTGGGCAGTGAGCAGCCACACCCTATGTAACAACCCTTTAATTATCTTTGAACAAAGGAATCAGTTAGGTAAATTTGTTTATTTCTATGGCTTTTGATTTCCTAGTAAATTTCCTTTGAAAAATCGGAATGTAGGCTTAGCAGAAATAAAAGAAAAAGAATTTTTCCACGGGTATTCTATTATAGTGAGAAAGCTTGTGCCTGGAGTGTAGACATAGTGGTATCAAGGATCATCCCACCTAGAGAATAGGGGTAATAGAGACAGACCTTGTTCAACCCCACCTGGGGTTTTTCTTTTCTAGCTCTTACTTGTTTGTCCTTTTAAAGAATTGAGTATTGCATTTTATTTTTGACATTATTTTCTCCCTGAGTTATGAAAATAATACAAGGTCAAATGCAGAAAACTTTTCTAGTGTGTATAAAAGATAACTCAGCAAGAATCAAAGATAAAACAAAAAGAATTTGAATCTCTACCACCCAGAGATAATAATTACTAATGTTTTTTGGTACATTCTTCCAGAATTTTTCTGGCCATTATCTTCAATAAAAACTATAAACATATTGTTATAACTTGATTTTTCTCCCTTAACTATGAATTGTATCTTGGTCACTCTTACATTAATGAACAGCTTTTAATATCTACATTCTGATTAATTAAATAAATGTACTATAATTTTTCTTAAATTGTTAGGTTTGTTTGGTAATAATAATTTGAGATTTACGTTACCTCTAGTTTTTTTTCAGTTCTGTGACCCAGCAATAAACATATTCATATATCAGAAAACGTCTAGGCAAACTTTTTTTTTGAGACAGAGCCCCAAGCTGTCCCCCTGGGTAGAGTACCATGGCATCACAGCTCACAGCAACCTCCAACTCCTGGGCTCAAGCGAGTCTCCTGCCTCCACCTCCCAAGTAGCTGGGCCCACAGGCACCCGCCACAAGGCCTGGCTATTTTTATTGGTTGCAGCCATCATTGTTGTTTGGCGGGCCTGGGCTGGACTTGAACCCACCACCTTTGGTGTATGTGGCTGGCGCCCTAGCCACTTGAGCCACAGGTGCCGAGCCGCAAACATTTTTCTTAAAGATAAAGTCTGAAAAGTAGAATTACCAGGTCACAAGACATAGTCACACATTCGAAGATGTTTGATTGATATACCAAGTTGATACCTGAAAAAGAATTGCACCAATTTATAATCCCCCTGCCAGTGTGTTAAAATGCCAGTTTCTCTAATACTTATCAACAATGAGTTTAATATTCCTTGAGGTGATAGTTGGTTGATATGTTATTTTTAAAATTTTGATTTCTTTTAATGAGTTGAGACATTTTTTCACCTATTCATTGGCTATTTTTATAGGTTTTAAGGTAGTAATTAGTGGTTTCAGTAATCTAAAATTTCTCAGTAAAATAAGAAATTACTTTGTATTTTAACTTATTACCCTAAATACATAACTTTTGTATTGGAGTATCTTTTTAAATAACTTTGAAATACCACATTAGTCAAAAGCAAAAAACAAGTACAACATTTACTTGGAGAAATGTGTATATAACTACTCAAAATTATCAAGAGAAATTTAATTAGCTACAAATTAACTAATACCTTTCTTAAATAGGAATATAATGTTTAATTCTCTTGAAAGCAGAAACATTTGTTAATGATCTTATCCTAAGGAAAATTAAAATGAATAAAACTGGATTTGGTATCTCTAATTATGCATATTCTTGTTCCTTGCCTTCCTATGTTTTTAATATCCCTTAAGAAATAAAGGAACAAGAAGTAGTAGTCAGGAAGTAAAATGTCAAGATTTTATTAACTTTTTCTTTGAATCTAAAGAGGAAAAAAGAAGACATTGTACATTATAAACTATTAAAATATGCTGTTTCTTGTAAGCTAATAGATTGACAGGTATGCTGTTTTTCTGTAATATTTGAAATACGTTTTAACTTTTTTAGGTATTGAACAAAGGGTTAAAAGCTTTAATGTCAGTCGTGGACGTGGTTTGCTGAAGAAAATCAAAAGAAAAGACCGTGGAGGAAGATCTAATAAAGGGCCTAATGTTTTTTCAGTAACAGATGACTTTCAAGAGGTACTGAGAATTTAGTCATATATAAAACTAAAGTAGAGGAGCTTTCCCATCTCTTAATCTATTTGGTTGCAAAGAAAATATTGTGATTTTCTGTTTTTTAAAGCATTGTGATTCTGATACTAGTAAATGAAAAACTTCGGTATAAATAAACTCCACAAGAAGAATTGTCGTTTTAGTCAAGATACTAGTAGAGAGGTATAAATGTAGGTGATTGTGAAATAAAATCAATATGATTAAAAGAACTTCAAAATAAAATTGATTTATTTAAAAGCAAAAAATATATATCTTCCATTAGTCTTCTGTTGTGCTTTTCTTTCCTAGGATTCATCTTCCCCAGATGCAATTGGCAATAAGACACGAATAGCTCACTATATAGCAGGACTGAGAAGGGAGGCAGTGTTTAAATTAGCTTACTTATTAGAGTTGAAAACATGGAAAGAGAAGAAAAGGGAATATAAATAGTTGGAAAGGTAAACTTATGTACCTTGCATATATTAGATATTTAATATACTATCTTGAGCAAAAAATATTGCTTGAAGCAGTATAGTTAATCAAAGTGTGTCAAAACTATTGGCAGTTTTGCATCTTTATGGTACCTTGTGTATCCCAGCAGCGAGGAAGTCTGGAGAGCAAGTGGCAAAATTGTAAAAGATGTCTCCCACAGCTTGTTGAGAATTGAATGCTTTCCTTGGAAGACCTGGTCCAAAGCCTGGGGGATATGGTAGTCAGTTGGTGCAAGGGCTGTTGAACATGGTGGTTAAGAGAGAATTTCCAAGTCCAGCTTCTGTGGTTTGAACAGCATTGTTTGTGCAACATTGTTGTTTTGCAGGAGGATTGGCCTGTCTCTAATGACCAGTCTTGGCTACTTAACCATAAGTATCCTCATCATGTGGTCCATTTGGTTGCAGTAGACATCTGCTTAATTGATTGACTAGAGTTCATGAAGCTATAGTGGATAATACCTGCACTGGACCACCAGACAAACACCATTAGCTTTGTTTGATGAATATTCAGTATTGGACTGTGTTCAGCATTGCGTCTTTATCCAACCATTATGCTAAATACTTGTAATCGTCAAAAAGAATCCATTTCTCATCACACATAACAATATGGTATAGAATGGTTTGCTTTTATGTTGTGACATCAAGGAAAGGCAAGCTTGGAGAAGATTTTTTCTTCTGATACTCACTTAGTTTATGCAGAACCCATCTATTCCAGCTTCTTTGCCTTATCAGTTTGTTTCAAATCATCTAGTAGTGTTGGAATGGTAACGTCAAACCTGGTTGCTAATCATATATGGGTTGAGATGGATTTGCTTCTACTACAGCTTTCATTATCCACCTTGGTCTCAGATTGCCTATGTGCCTCATTTTCAAGATTAAAGTCTCCAGAATAGAACATCTCAAACCATAAATCATACTATGCATCATTAGCCACATCCTTCCTAAAAACTTGTTGATATTTTGAGCTGTCTTAACTTCATTGGTTCCATGATGGAACTCATATTAAAAATAACACCAATTTTTGACTTATACAGGATTTCACAGAAATTTCTCTAAAAAATTTTTGAAAGATAATCACAAGCCAAAATGTGCATTTGAAAGAATGAGGATGTACCTTCACAATGTAAAAATAAAACAAGAAGTGTCAAAGCAAAATGTCAGAGACAGACTTAATACTTATGGAAATTGGACATTTCTTATGTAATAATCTAATACTTGTATTAAATTAACTTGAGGGCCCCTGCAAGCAGCTACTTTTTAGCTGTCCATAGATCTAGGCTATAATTAAATGATTCTTATCATGTAATAGAAAAATCAAGGTAAAAATACATTATCAAGTATGTCAGTTTACTGGCTGTCATGAAAGGCATTTTTCTTTTTATGATTTTGGAAACAACTAGGAGTGTGTCAGAGCCCAGGGAACTACCTCATGTTTAGGGTAGTCTAGGGGAGGCCCATCCATGAATATGAAGGCCACACCAACGTGACCAATATAGCTTCATCTCCATCCTGGGCCTTTTAGGGACTATGAATTCAGGAGTACCTTCAGGTCCAAACTAATTGTTTTGAAAACTCAAGGGTAGTCACTGAAGAAACAAAATTTTTTTTCCTGGATATAAAAACTTTTCATTCTGTTAAATATAATACTCTTAAATTTCTATAATGTCTATAGTAGCTATTAAATTTTTTATAATAGCTATTTTCCTGGTAGGTCCTTTTATTTCCTCTTCAAGATACACACACAGACATACATACACATATAAAATCTTCGTATTTTATGTATATGTAGACTTTATTATTTTATGCAACGTATCTTTTAGAGTAAATACATCTTTAAATGCCCAAGTATAGTAGGAATCTTAGATTTCCTTTCCTCTGTCTTTCCCTCCTTTTCTCCCCCTTTCTTGTATTGTTGTTTATTAGCAGTAGTCTGATATAATCAAAGAACATGGAGCTGGAGAGCACAATACCTGAGTTCTTTCCCTAATCTGCTAACTCACCATGCAGCCTTTGGCACATCACTAACTTCTCTGAACATCAGTTTTCATATTTATCCCATGAGAGTGATGAATTAGATTACTTCTGTGATTCTTCCAGCTCTTAAATTACATGAGATCTTATAGGTAGAGAATATTTATGGTTCCTCTTTAAGCTGAAACTTAAAAGGCCACACCGTCTATGCACTTAATACATGTATTGTTCTAAAAATTTGTTTCTTAAAGTTGGTTTAGATTTTCTTGAGTACCTTGATTATAGTCAGGTGGTAATATAGTCAGGTGGATATTGAGATACTTTCTGCTCATTTAAATTGAACTAAGCTAAAACACAACCCCCTTAATTTTTTATTAAAACAACAAACCAATATTAAAGAGTAATGCACAGAGAAAGAGTGAGTTATTAATAAAACCAGAGTACAACTTACTGCATTTTTTAGGGTTTTTGTATGTGTGATTACCTAATTCTTCTTAATTTAAGAGTTCTAGTTCTCAAATTGGCTTATTGACTTTGCAAAATGCACTCTGTTTGCCTGCTTATTTTATTACAGCCATAATACTTTGTACAGAAAGCGTATATGAGCTGGTCATTTACATCCACTTGTTCTAAATTAATTTATAAAAATGTTTGTGAATTAAATTTCTGTAGATTTAAGATATTTTAAATGATTTCTGTATTTCTTTCTAAGCTAGGGCATAGAAGAGCACATTTTAAATGATTCTATGAGTACTTTATAAACAATGTTATTGTATTGTCCTAGGACAATTTGGATACATTTATATTTTTAAAAAGAACCGCTAGGATTCTTGTACTGTTTGCATGGTATTCTTGTACCATTTTTCAAAATGCTTACAGTAAAATATAATTTCAGCTATGAGTGCTGAGAATCAGATTTCAGTTTAGGTATCTGTTGCCTCAAGTGTTTGCTGTCAGGCAATTTCCTGTTTCAGTAGATACAAAGCTCCATCTTCTAGCAAATTAAGGGAAAAGAGAAAATCGAAATGAAGAATAAATCAGAAGAGTAAATCATTACTGAGCTCCTATGATGTACAAGACATAGTACATATGAGGTGCTTGAGAAACAATGTTGTTATATAGCGTTCAAGAATGTAACTTACTATATTTAGCACCACCAAGCATCATATTCTGTCTTGTCACTCAGTCTTCTCATACTTGTGGCAAAAGTTGAATAGGAGAACTAAGGAAAACTAGTAGGACTGTGAGATTTCCTCCTTTCCTCCTTCTTTCCCTCCCTCCCTCCCTCCATCTTTCCTTTCTTCCTTCCTTTCCTCCCTTTCTCCCTTCCCTTCCTCTCCTTTCTTTATCCCTTCCTTTGTTTCCTTCCCTTCCTTCCTTCCTTTCTGACAGAGTCCTGCTATGTTGCTCAGGCTAGAATGCAGTGGTATTATCATAGCTCACTGCAACTTCAAACTCTTTGGCTCAAGGAATCCTCCTGCCTGAGCTTCCCAAGTAGCTGAAACTACAAGCACATGCCACCATGCCTGGCTAATTTTTCTACTTTTTGTAGAGACAGGGTCTTTATGTTGCTCAAGTTGATCTCTAATGCCTGGCCTCAAGCTGTCCTCCTGCCTTGGGCTCCCAAAGTGGTAGGATTACAGGTGTAAGCCACTTCACCTGCCCTGAGATTGTTTTTCCTTAATTTTTCTTAATAGTTATTTTTCTTTTATTTTTTAAAATTTAAAAAATTAAATTAACCACTTTTTTCTCCAAAAGAAAGTATAAAGTAACCACACACATATATAAAATCTCTAATTAACTATCTAGAGAGATATACTGTAAAATGTAGGGACATATTCTTTTAGTCTTTTTTCTTTGCCTTTGTAATTATAGAATTGGGGTCAGTTTTTCACTTCATTAAGTGTTATAAATATTTTTTGTATCTATCACATGATTGCTTAACTACTGCATAAAATTTTGCCACCTGATTGTATCATAATGTATTTGACCCATCTGTTAGTTTTGGATATATAGAATATTTCTAGTTTTATTTGTTTTACTGTGTTGGTAAGTCTGCAGTGATTGTTTTGTAATTAAATTTTTGTGTGCCTCCCTCATTATTCCTTCAGAATAGTCTTTAAAAGTAAAAATTTTGTGCCAAACAGTATGGATATTTTAAAGTCTTTTATAATGTAGTTATCAATGATATATGATAGTGCATATTTTATTGTACCTTTGCTAAAACCAAGTGTTACTGTGAATTTTCAAGCTTTTTGTAATTTTGTTTTTAAAATGAAGTTGTGTATACTCATTAAAATAGATAGAAATAGGCTTCTTTGCAACCACTAGTAGCAATAAGCAGATTACTAGAAACATATATCTCTTCAAATAAATGAATAGCATCAGAGTGTTCAATTTTGATCACTTTCAATAGTCAGTACTGCTTTCCACATCCATTTAGCTACACATTTAATACCTATTACTATTTCTATAGGTTGATTCAAATGAATTTTTTTTTCTTACAGTACAGTAAGCCAGGGAAGAAATGGAAGGTTATGACTCAGGAATTTATTAATCAGCACACAGTGGAGCACAAAGGAAAACAAATCTGTAAATACTTCCTGGAAGGGAGATGTATTAAGGTAAATTTATAGGGGTATCATAAATCATTTAACTTCTTAAATGATATAATGTCTTTTTCAAGGGTGGATAATTTTTAAAATTTCTGGCTCGGCGCCTGTGGCTCAAGTGGCTAAGGCGCCAGCCACATACACCTAAGGTGGCAGGTTCGAATCCCCA
>NW_003852543.1:1097973-1100619 GCF_000181295.1 Otolemur garnettii | reverse complement strand
CAGCTACTTGGGAGGCTGAGGCAGGAGACTCGCTTGAGCCCAGGAGTTGGAGGTTGCTGTGAGCTCTGACGCCATGACACTCTACCCAGGGGGATAGCTTGAGGCTCTGTCTCAAAAAAAAAAAAAAAAATTTTTTTTTTAAATTTCTCATACATTGTAATAAAACTGGTTCTTTAAAATGTATCTTGTGTGCAAATACTATAATAAGAGGTCATTTGATTCTGGGACAGTAATGTAACTTTTTAAAGTCAGATTTTATTTAAAATCACATAATGTTATATGGCAAGTACTATTTGAAGTACAACTAATATTAAATGAGTTAAACCTTACAGAGACCCTATGACATAGTCGCTATTATTATCCTTATTTTATAAGGGGCACTGAGCGGTTAAATAAGTTCAGAACTACTGAGTGTTGGTTGAACTCAGGCAGCATCCTCTGAGGACTTGCTCACTGTGCAGTCCTGCTGCATGTAACAACATCTGCTGTCTTGGGCAGGAATTCTAAGGAAGTGTTTGAGTTACTGTTAGCTTGTTATTTAAAGATTGAAAATAATGACCATGAATTCCATCATGAAACACCATGGAGAAAATTCAAATTAATTGTTTCTTTATTTCATTTTTCCCTCTTCTTTCTTACTTTTTTTCCTTTTTCTTTCTTTCCTTTCTTTCTTTGTTCTTTTTCTGTAAACAGGGAGATCAGTGTAAATTTGATCATGATGCAGAGCTGGAGAAGAGAAAAGAGATCTGCAAGTTTTATTTACAAGGATATTGTACCAAAGGAGAAAACTGCATTTATATGCATAATATCCTTTATTAAAAATGTATGTGAAACAAAATTTTAAGGTTTGAAAGCATTGAAGTTCAAGTATAACCTAGAAAGCCTTGTTTTACTTTAAATTTAAAGCAATACACTACTTAAACCCTCGTCAGATTTTGTACTTTAAAAAGGCAAACTGACATTTTCTTTAGGGAAATGAAATAAATTTCCTTTGGAAAAAAATTCTAGTAAGTAAAAGTATTTTATGTTTAACATAATCAGCATAAAGTATTTCAAAAAGCCATGCTTGCTTAAATAATTGACAAAATATTTATTTTATGACAGTTATTTTACTTAGGTTTATAAGTAATAAATTAATCATTGTTGAAAAGTATAAAATCTAAGTCTTGTCAGATCTTCCCACTTAGTGATAAACATTGTATTTTCTTTTCTACTTCCTCCTTTAGAAATAATACACATTTAAGTATACTCCTGCCCCTACTCAAATTGGGATTTCACTAAGAGTTTCCTGGTCCTTTTTAAAAATAATGTGTTAATGCATTTTCTCATGTTAATTTCCCTCCAGATAGCTAGCTGTGTTGCTCACTGTCACTTACGACCAATGGGGCTTTCCCCATAAATTTAAAAGTCTGTATTTCTCATAAAATACACGTATGGTTTTTTTCTGTACTTTCTATTTGGCTCCATGGATTTGTTTTCCCTCATGTCTAAGTGTTGCTTTATTGTGATTATTTCTGCCACATCAGCACACTGTGATATTTGGTAGATTCTCATGCTTAGTTTTCAGGTAAATATAAATAGTATTGGCAAAATAAAAAAATGTAAACAATAAAAAAGAAAGTAAATACAATGGAAAATGAAAAATTTCTATTATAGATCTAAATGTAAAAATATTGAACCATACAATTACCAGAGGAATATGTGAATGAATTCCTTATATAACTCAGAAGAACAGGAAGACTTCCCTAACTATGACTCAAAGTCCAGAACCAATAAAAGAAAGACTGAAAATTTGACTACCTAGAAAAGCTTAAATTTGCATAAAAATATATATAAAACATGGAATAAGTAAAATAAGTAATAAAGTGGGAAAAATTGTATGCAATTTATGTCACTTATCAAGACATAATACCCTTAATATATGAGTTTTTAAAAAGGAGAAGAAAGATGGGGCAGGAGGTACAAATTATTTTCAGAAAGAGGATGTAGATTGTTCACTATAAGAAGAATACAATTTAAACTACATAGAGATAACATTTGTAGCTGTCAAGATTTGCAGAAATCAAAAAACTGACAGCAAAATTTGTTAGCAAGGTTGTGAGAAAATAAATGCATTCATACCTGGTTGATGGGAATGTCAAAATGGTGTACCCTTATGGAAAGAAGGTTGGTGGCCATCTGGCACAATTATACACGCATTTTACCTTTTGACCTGGCAATCCCTTTGACCTTGCAAATTATAATCCATCCAGGAAGTCATTACTAATGGCTGCAAAAATCATTAGGTGAAAAGTTGATGAGGAATTTTATAATTGATGGATGGAACTAAGAATACCCAAAATGATCAGTCTTTTTTTTTCTTTTTTTTTTTTTGAGACAGAGTCTCACTATGTTGCTCTTGGTAGAGTGCCATAGCGTCACAGCTCACAGCAACCTCAAGCTCTTGGGCTTAAGCAATTCTTTTGTCTCAGCCTCCTAGTTGTCATTGTTGTTTAGCTGGCCTGGGCCAGATTTGAACCCGCCAGCCTGAGTATATGTGGCTGGCACCCTACCCACTCAGGTACAGGTGCGGCCAGAAACTTTTTTTAATCAAAAAAGGATTTTGAAGCTCGGCGCCTGTGGCTCAAGCGGCTAAGGCGCCAGCCA
>NW_003852543.1:1093625-1097770 GCF_000181295.1 Otolemur garnettii | reverse complement strand
AAAAAAAAAAAAAAGGATTTTGAATATTATCAGTTGCCTTTTGCATTCTCCAAGGTGATATTTTTCTTTTTTGATCTTATCGATATCATTATAGTAATAAATTTCCTAAAACCACCTGGCTATTCCCTGAATGTACGCCATCTAAAAATGCAGCATTTTTACTATACTTCTAGATTTAATGTTTTCTTGTAGAAGTTAGTCTCTAAAATCTTTTTTTTTTTTTTTTGGCCGGGGCTGGGTTTGAACCCACCACCTCCAGCGTATGGGGCCAGCGCCTTACTACTTTGAGCCACAGGTGCTGCCCCTCTAAAATCTTAAGATTAGTCTTTAGTTTTCATTGTTGGATATTTGCCTATAAAATGACATATCAAGCCCCTTTACTTTCTTCATAGATGTAAGTTCATGCTACAAAATTTATTTGTCTGTGTAATGTTTTATTTTATTTTGGAAAGTAATAAGGGCTTACATAATTAAAATAACTATAGGGTTTACTGTAGCCATTATAAATGTTTTATTAAAAAGTGGCTTTCTAGTTTTAATAAGAAAGATTTTTTTAAAACTGCTTGACTATATCTATATAATTAAAATATTTAATCTTAATAAAATAAAAAATAAATTATATGAATATAGGAAATTCAGTTCAATATTATAATCATATTCATTTAGCAGGTGTTTTTTGTTAAATGGTAAGAACACAACCTTAGTTCTACCCTCTTAAAATTTTAAGTATAAATTCAGTCTTGGTGACTATAGCCACAATGTATATAGGAGATCTCTAGGCTTAATCATCTCGAATAAGTTGTGTTTTTCAGTTTAAAAAAATTAGATCTTGATTTTACTTGATCTGTTCCTTAATATTTTTATTTACATGAATTTCCATGTAAGTTCTACCATAGTGGAGCAAAATGTTACCAAGGAGACAACTGTAAATTTTCCCATGATGATCTGACTAAAGAAACAAAGAAACTTTTGGACAAAGTGAGTAATATTTCTTTACTTTGATTATTTGCTAGGTCTCTCTGAAGATTCTTTGAGTTGAGTTATATTTTATAAATCAGATGTTATGGAACTGCTGAGAAATGGAGTATTTTTTTATTTTATCTTTTATTAATGTAATATATTAGAAAAACAAATAGTAGACTAGGAATTAGGACTCTTTCGTTCTTATACTTTTCTGCCATTATAAAACTAATTTGAGTAATATTCCTTATATCTTTAAACCTCATTCTTTTTATTAAAAATGAGGAGTTAGGGCTCGGCACCTGTGGCTCAAGCAGCTAAGGCGCCAGCCACATACACCTAAGCTGGCGGTTTCAAATTGCCCAGGCCTGCCAAACAGCAATGATGGCTGCAACCAAAAAATAGCCAGGCATTGTGGTGGGCACCTGTAGTCCCAGCTACTTGGGAGGCGGAGGCAGGAGATTCCCTTGAGATCAGGAGTTGGAGGTTGCTGTGAGCTGTGATGCTAGCGCACTCTACCCAGGGGGACAACTTCAGGCTCTGTCTCAAAAAGAAAAAAAAAAAAAAAAATGAGGAGTTAGGTATCTCTGATCCATTTTAACTTTAATATTATTTTCCTACTGACAAAACTAGTTTACTAAAGTTTTCACAGTTTTAATGTGAGGACGAGAACTTGTTTTGAAATACTAATCTTTGCCAATATTTTTAGGTGTTAAATGCTGATGAAGAACTTATAAATGAAGATGAACGAGAATTAGAAGAACTTAGAAAGCATGGCATAACTCCTCTTCCCAAACCACCTCCAGGAGTTGGGCTTCTGCCAACCCCTTCAGAGCATTTTCCCTTTTCTGATCCTGAAGATGATTTTCAGACAGATCTCTCTGATGATTTTAAGAAAATTCCATCTCTTTTTGAAATAGTTGTAAAACCTACTGTGGATTTAGCACATAAAATTGGAAAGAAGTAAGTGAAAACTTTCCAAATGACATCAATATTTTCCCCTAAAAATTTGTATTAAGAAATTCACTCGTATTCTAAGTTAATCAAGTAATTAAAATTAGGTAGAGAAAGTAGATAATCTGGCAGATACTCAGATGGCTACTTCCCACTACCTCTTTGGTCCCACGTCTGCTGCCTAGTCTGCTGCCTACCATCAGGGCTTTTGTTTAGCAATCCTTACACAGCTTCAGAAACTTTCAACACAGTAATCCTGAAGCACCTTGTCAGATAGATGGATTTGGCATTGCTTCCACCTGATGATGAGGCCATACTGTCATTGATAATAACTTCAAACTGTAGGTAATAGGTCTCCAGAATATTTGGTCCTTTTTGAAAAGCATTTCATTAGAGGAAAACTTCTGAGTAAACTGGATCTAGATTTTCCATGTTCTAACACCACCATTGCAGCCTCGCTCTTCATTCCCAAGATCTGTGCATGTTGGTCCCAACTCCCATTGTGTATGGATCTTTTAACTTTGACTGCTAAGTGAAGCAAGGAAGTCTCAGTAAATGAGGAACAAGAAATCTGTAGCAAATATCACAATTAATACGGATTAAAAGTATTTCTGTTAGGCTGGGTGCAGTGGCTCACGCCTGTAATCCTAGCACTCTGGGAGGCCAAGGTGGGTTGATTGCTTGAGCTCACAAATTCAAGACCAGCCTGAGCCAAAAGCGAGACCCTGTCTCTACTAAAAATAGAAAAACTGAGGCAAGAGGATCGCTCGAGCCCAAGAGTTGGAGGTTGCTATGAGCTATGACGCCACAGCACTCTACCCAGGGTGACAGCTTGAGATTGTCTCAAAAAAAAAAAAAAAAGTATTTCTGTTAAAGTCAAGAAGATAAGTTATTTCACTGTTAGTATTTTGCAAATATTATATATCAGATCCTTCTTAGCAAAATAAAAGAAAGATGTAAAACATGTAAAGATTAAAAGTAGAGCAGCAAACTCATTATTTGGACAATCTCTTTCTCTCAATATACCCAAAGGAATCAGTTAAAAAAAACTGTTAGAAATAATAATTAAATTAGTGAGATGTCCAGAAAGAAGAGCAACATTCAAAAACTAAAAGTCTTTTTATATGCTAGCAATAACCAATTACCAATTGTAATATGAAAGAAACTCTCTATGTTTACAAAGTATGGTTCTAATTTTATTGTAAAAAAAGTCTATGTATACCTAGAAAAAGGACTAGGAAAGAACCAATCAAAAAATGTATATATGGGTGGTGGAATTAGAGGTGATTTTAGTAATTTTCTGTATTTTTCAAAATATCTATAAGTGAGTTTTAGAGCAGTTTGATAGTAACCAGCAAGGGGGCTAAAATGAAAACAAAAGGTATATGTGGTGTTTCTACCTAAAGATGATATGGAATAAACTGCTTCTTAAGCATATAGTTATTCTATTCTAATATAGAAAAACATACCTAACTAGTATCTATTTAGAAGTGTTAACATACTTGTTTGTCTCTTTTCTTTGAACTAATAAATATTATTTCTGCTTATAGGCCACCAGCATTTTATAACAGTGCCTCACCTCCAGGACCACAGTTTCAGGGAAGCAGCCCACACCCTCAACATGTCTATAGTTCTGGGTCAAGCCCAGGTCCTGGACCTAATACATCTCAGGGACGCAGTAGTCCTGTGATGCACCCAGGCTCCCCTGGACATCACCCATGTTCAGGACCTCCTTGTCTACCAGTGGCGCAAAGCCCACCTTTGCCCCCTGGTCCACCTGAAATTGTAGGCCCTCACAATCAAGCTGGAGTACTTGTTCAACCAGATACACCTTTGGCACTGCCTAATATGGATGGGGCTTACCAGTCTCCAGGCTTTCCGGGACACATGATGAAAGTACCCAGAGAAAATCACGGTTCTCCAGGTTCATCATACCAGCAAAGTCCTGGTGAAATGCAGCTCAATACCACTTATGAGTCTCTTCAAAACCCAGCTGAGTTTTATGATAATTACTATTCACAGCACACTGTACATAATTTTCAGCCACCCAATACCTCTGGTGGTAAGTTTACCTTCTGAAATAACTTGTTCCTAGTTTAAAGTATTTAAAGTTCTATTTAAAGCATGATAGGAATGTATGTTCTAACTAAAACTAAAAGGTACAACTGATGAAATTGAAGCTTTAAAATATGTTTTCAACTTAGCCAAACGTTAAATAACTTTTTTTTTTT
>NW_003852543.1:1070887-1093026 GCF_000181295.1 Otolemur garnettii | reverse complement strand
ATCACAGTTCACAGCAACCTCCAACTCCTGGGCTTAGGCGATTCTCTTGCCTCAGCCTCCCAAGTAACTGGGACTACAGGCATCCTCCAAAATGCCCAGCTATTTTTTTGTTGCAATTTGGCCGCAGCCAGGTTCGAACCTGCCACCCTTGGTATGCGGGGCTGGCTCCCTAACCACTGAGCCACAGGCACTACCCTAAAAAATATTTATTTTTATTTTTATTTTTTCTAAAAAATATTTTTAAGTACATAATAATTTGATCATCCAATATAATTATTATGAGAGCTTCCATTTATTATGACTGTGGTGGAATTTGATGCTTACTCAGTGTCTGTCTCTCCTGTGTTATGCGTGTAGATGGGATGTGGCATGGTGAATTTGCCCAGCAGCAGCCTCCAGTTCTTCAAGACTCACTTAGCTGTGGGAGTGGGTCTGATGCCAGCAGCAGCAGGACAGGCCATGGCCCTCTTCCTGCACCAGGGCTTCTCCCTGCAGTGCAGAGAGCTCTTTTTGTCAGACTTACTCAGAGATACCAAGAAGATGAAGAACAAACCAGCACCCAACCTCATAGGATACCAAGCAAGGAAGAAGGTGTGTCAGGTGTTATTAATAGCATCTTATTTGGGTAGATTAACATTTTTTCCTCTGAACTATCTGTTCTATTTCAAGTTGACCTAGTATTCCTTATCTTCTTGAGATTGACTGTAGTTTCAGTGTTGTTAATATATTAATAATTAATTGCCTTTGCAGAAGGTCAGAGTTAAAGCAGTGAATAGATTTGAACCTAGTGTTCAAGGCCTAGGTGATCAAACTTGCAAGCAATTAAGCCTTTTTTTTTTTTAAAAGAAGAAATAGAACAGAAAAAAGATACCTTCTGCCTTGAGGGTTTTGACTTCTAGCGCAACTTCAAAATGATTCAGTTATTAGTGAAAGTTTGGGGACATAATGCTGTATAATCAAGGTTCTGCCATATTCTTGAGAAATACAGTTTTTAATATGAAAAGGTTCTATGGAAACTGTATATTTACCTTAGATTTTTTTTTTTTATTGTTGGGGATTCGTTGAGGGTATAAAGAACCAGGTTATACTGATTGCATTTGTTAGGTAAAGTCCCTCTTATAATTGTGTTTACCTTAGATTTTTTGATATTGGTAAGTATACAGCAATTAGTTAATTCATTTAAGGATGAGAGAAGTTTAAAGTATCTAGTTCTTGTGCTCACTTCAGCAGCGCATATACTAATGCATCCGATTCTTTTTATGAATTACAAAATTGACATTTGGCTACTCTTAAACATGAAATTTATGAATAACTATGTAAAACTAGGTAATACTAGGTAGCCACAAGCTATTTATGCTATATTTTTAAAGAGGTAAAATTAACGTTATTTATCAAGTATCACATAGGGGAATGAGGGATCTCTACTAAGTGAATTTCCTGTATAATTTAAATGTACTTCTTTACATCCCAAAATTTAATTTTATTTATTTTTTTATTAAATCCTAGCTGTGTACAATAATGCATTTACGGGGTGGTTTTATATACCATTTGAAATACAACAAATTGGTTAACATAGCCTTCACTGTACTTTTCTTAATTATTGTGTTAAGACATTTATACTCTACACTTAGTAAATTTGACATGTACCCTTGTAAAATGCTCCATAGGTGTGGTCCGACCAATTACCCTCCATCCACCCATCCTTCCCCCTCCCCTCCTCTTCCCTTTCTCTTTCCCCTTCATCTTGGGCTGTAGTTGGGTTATAGCTTTCATATGGAAGTGGGGGTGATTATATATTGGTTTCATAGTAGACCTGAGTACACTGGATACTTTTTCTTCCATTCTTGAGATACTTTATTAAGAAGAATATGTTCCAGCTCCATCCATGTAAACATAAAAGAAGTGAACTCTCCATCTTTTTTAAAGCTGCATAATATTCCATGGTGTACATATACCACAATTTATTAATCCATTCATGGGTCGATGGGCACTTGGGCTTCTTTCATACCTTAGTAATTATGAATTGGGCTACAAATAGTCTGGTGCAAATATCTTTTGTTACAAAGTGATTTTTGGTCTTCTGGATATATACCTAATAGAGGAATTGTAGGATCGAATGATAGGTCTATTTTTAGATCCCTAAGTGATCTCCAAATATCTTTCCAAAACGAACATATTAGTTTGCATTCCTACCAGCAGTGCAGAAGTGTTCCCTTTTCTCCACATCCATGCCAACATCTATAGTTTGGGGATTTTGTGATGTGGGCTAATCTTACTGGAGGTAGATGGGTCTCAAGGTGGATTTGATTTATGTTTCTCTGATGATTAAGGATGATGAGCATTTTTTCATGTGTCTGTAGGCCATGCACCTATCTTCTTCAGAGAAGTTTCTATTTAAATCTCTTGCCCACACTGAGATGGGATCACTTGTTCTTTTCTTGCTAATATAGTTGAATTCTCTGTAGATTCTGGTTATCAAACCTTTGTCAGAGACATAACCTTCATAATCTTCTCTATACATAATCTTCTCCCATTCTCAGGCTGTCTGCTTGCTTTATGTACTGTGTTCTTGGCTGTGCAGAAGCTTTTTAGTTTGATCAGATCTCAGTAATGTATTTTTGGCGTTGCTTCAATTGCCCAGGGAGTCTGCCTCATAAAATATTCTCCCATGCCGATTTCTTCAAGTGTCCCTGCACTCTCTTCTAGTATTTTTATAGTTTCATGTCTTAAGTTTAAATCTTTTATTCAGTGAGAATCTATTTTTGTTAAAGGTGAAATGAGTGTGTCCAGTTTCAGTCTTCTATAGGTCGCCAGCCAGTTCATCCAGTACCATTTGTTGAATAGGGAATTGTTCCCCCAATATTGGTTTTTGATAGGCTTATCAAGGATCAAATGACAATAAGTAGCTGGGTTCATCTCTTGGTTCTCTATTCTGTTCCACAAATCTACTGCTCTGTTTTTGTGCCAGTACCATGCTGTTTTGATCACTGTTGATTTATAGTATAGTCTGAAGTCTGGTAGCATGATTCTTCCTGATTTGTTTTTATTTCAATGTCTTGGCTGTTGAGGTTTTTTCTGATTCCATATAAAATGGAGTACTATTTTTTCCAGATCTTTAAAGTATGACAGTGGTGCTTTAATAGAGATTGCATTAAATCTGTGTATTGCTTTGAGTAGTATGGACATTTTAACAATGTTGATTCTTCCCAGTCATGAGCATGGTATGCTTTTCCATTTATTAATTTGTTAATTTTCTTGTTAATTTTCCATTTGTTTCTTCAGCTATTTCTTTTCTCAGAGTTTCACAGTTCTCTTTATAGAGATCTTTCACGTCCTTTGATAGGTAAACTCCCAGATAGTTCATCTTCTTTGGCACTACTGTAAAAGGAATAGAGTCCTTGAGTATATTTTCAGCTTGACTATTATTGGTATGTATAAAGGCTACTGATTTGTTAGTAGTGATTTTGTATCCTGAGACACTGCTATATTCCTCAATCACTGCTGAGAGTTTTGTAGTTGTATCCCTGGGGTTTTCCAGATATATGATCATATCATCTGCAAAGAGTGAAAGTTTGATCTCCTCTGACCCTATATGGATACACTTGATCGCCTTTTCTTGCCTAATTGCAATAGCTAAGACTTCCATTACAATGTTGAAAAGCAGTGGAGACAATGGGCAGGCAACCTTGCCTGGTTCCTGAACTAAGTGGAAATATTTTCAATTTTACTCTATTCAATACAATATTGACTATGGGTTTGCTGTAGATGATCTCTGTCAGTTTAAGAAATGTCCCTTCTATACCTATTTTCTTAAATGGTATTTTCTGATCATAAAGGGATGCTTTATATTATCAAAAGCTTTTTCTGCATCGATTGAATCATATGGTCTTCTTTATTTTGTTTATGTGTTGTATTATATTTATAGATTTACATACATCAAACCATCCTTAAACCCTGGGATAAAACCCACTTGGTCATGGTGTATAATTTGATATGTTGCTGGATTCTGTTTGCTAGGATCTTATTAAATATTTTTGCATGCATATTCATTGAAGATATTGGTCTATAATTTTCTTTTCTTGTTGAGTCTTTTCCTGGGTGATATTGCTTCATAGAATATGTTGGGAAGTATTTCTTCTTTTTCTATGCTTTGGAAAAGGTTAAGTAGTATAGGTACTAGTTCCTCTTTAAAGGTTTGGTAGAATTCTGACGTGAAGCCGTTTGGTCCTGGACTCTTCTCGTTTGGGAGATTTCATATAGTTGATGCTATTTCAGTACTGGATAAAGGTCTGTTCAACATTTCCAATTCTTTCTGGCTAAGTCTAGGAAGGTGCTTCCAAGTATTGGTCAATTTGTTTCAGATTTTCATATTTCTGAGAATATAGTTTTTGTAATATTTATTAAGAATTCTTTGAATTTCTGAGGTGTCTGTTGTTATTTCGCCTTTTGTCATTTCTGATTGATGATATTAGGGATTTTAATTTTCTGTTTTTGGTGAGGCTAGCCAAAGGTTTATCAATTTTGTTAAACTTTTCAAAAAAACAACTTTTTGATTCATTGACTTTTTGAATAATTCTTTGTTTTCTATTTCATTTAATTCTACTCTAATTTTGGTAATTTTTTTTCTTCTGCTGGGTTTGGGGTTGGAATGTTCTTCCTTTTCCAGTTGTTTAAGATGTCCCATTAAGTTGTTGACTTCCTATCTTCCTGTTCTCTTGAGGAAGGCTTCCAAAATTTAATTTTAAAAAACAACAACTTTAAAGCTGATCTTTCTGTAAAGACTTACAGATTTTACATTTTCATTAAAAAGAAAATTAAAGCTTCTAGATAATATAAAATTTTATATTATAATATTATATGTTGGTGATGTTCTGTATAGATTATTTATTCTACATACAGAAATAATCTTTTGTTTTCAGATTTCTTTTTCATTTAAAGAAATAATCTTTAACAGCTAGAATTTTTTGTTTGTGTTCATTTTTGTAAATATTAATGCTTTTATGAATCTCATCTATCCTTTGATGAAAAGCTTTAAGTATCAATTTCTAATATCTATTTTTCCATTGACCTATCTCAGCTCTTCTGTTTTCCTTCTGTTACTGTATTTGCTCTTATTTTAAAAAGGATTTAAGAGTGTTTATAAAATATATTGAAATGAAAATGCAAATAAAATAAGGATAGAAGCAATAAATACTATAGAAAATAAAATTATTATAGAGAAATATTTAATACAACTACAACAGACAAAAATAATCACAAGTCCAAATCAAGGATTCCTTGATAACAAAGAGAACAAAAGAGATCTAGTGTCTACAAGTAGTTTATTCAGACTTATATCTGATTAAAGCTTTTTGCCATTTGATATTCTATGTGCTGTTTTAAACCACATTCTACCCTAAATTCCAATGCTTGTTTTATAAGTACTGCTCTATTCTAACTAAACCTGTAACACTAAAGTTTCATGTAATAGAAACACATTCATGAGCCGTGAAATGGGGTAAAAATGAGAATATCTAGGATGTTCTGTTGCTCTAAGATATTCTAAGATGAATATACACACACATACAATATATATCTGTATTCTATGTTCTGGCAAGAATGTGAAAAGTAGATACTCTGATCAGTTCAGAGCCAACCTGTATGTAATTTAATGGAGAAGAGAGAAAATCACCCTCCTGAATCTGTTTGTTAATTCCCTCTAGTCTGCTAGACAGAAGATATTTGATAGGTATGCTTCTTGAAGTTGTATTTAACACACTAGAGTTAAATAGACTTTAGGAATAAGGCCAAAAGTGTCCTTATAAAGTTAAGAGTACGTAAATTTTAGGAAGTTATTTTGTTATTTTTAAATTTAATTTTTGAGTAGTTGATAAATTCACATGGGTCAAACATCCAAAACTATCATAAAGTGTAAATGAGAAGTCTATCTCATTCCTCATTTACTCAGTTTCCATTGCGCCCTTAATCATCATTTACAGTGTTTTGTTTTCTCTCCATCCCTCTTGATAAATCCAGAGTTGTGAAGTTTAAAATATGCTTCAGTTGAAGATTCCAAAACCATTTTAGAATGTGCCTTTCTGACAGTATTTTCCCTTCTACCCCATTGCTGTCATACATACCACACACACATCTCAATTTCTTTTGGTCAGTTGGAATGAAAGGTCCTGATTTTTCTCTCACTGGAGGGACCTTACACTTATTCTAATATTGTACCTCTTCCTTTACAGAGTATAACGATTGAATTGGTAATTGTCTTACCACATCTTATTCCAATTATTAAAACCTGCCATTTCTGTCATGCATTTTCTTGAAATTAAACTACACTTACTTTAGAAATATATAGTATGTACTTTTTATCTTAATAATTAAGGCCAAATATAAATACTTCATTCTTTACAATAAGTTTTTGTCTGCATTTAGATGATACAGTTAACTGGTATTCCAGTAGTGAAGAAGAAGAAGGAAGCAGCGTCAAGTCAATACTGAAAACGTTACAGAGACAAACAGAATCTTTACGAAGTCAGCAACAACCTTCCACAGAACTCGGCACTCCTACCGATCCAAGACTTGCTAAAGAGAAAAGTAAAGGAAATCAAGTGGTTGACCCTAGACTTAGGACTGTCCCAAGGCATGACATTAAAAAGCCTTCTGAGCCTGCTCCCCTGGATCTTAGACTTGCGTGGGATCCCAGGAAATTAAGAGGGAATGGAAGTAGTCACATAGGCTCTTCTGTTGGTGGGGCAAAGTTTGATTTACATCACACAAATGCTGGCACTAATGCGAAACACAAAAGAGGAGATGATGACGATGAAGATACAGAAAGAGAACTGAGAGAAAAAGCTTTTATAATACCTTTGGATGCTCCACCTGGTATAATGCTCCAGGATCCAAGGTCACAACTGAGACAGTTCAGTCACATTAAAATGGACATTATCCTAACCAAACCTAATTTTGCAAAACACATCGTGTGGGCTCCAGAAGACTTACTTCCAGTACCTTTACCTAAACCTGATCCAGTATCTTCAATCAATTTACCTCTGCCCCCACTTATAGCTGACCAGAGGCTTAATAGGTTATGGAATACAAAAAGTGATCTTCATCAAAATACAGTGGCTACTGATCCAAAATTAGCAGCTAAAGCCAAAATTAACACAACAAACAGAGAAACTTACCTAGAACAGTTTGGAGACCTACATAGTTCAGGAAGTAAATTAGGAGATCCTAGGCTGCAAAAAAATTTTGACCCTAGGCTTCACAGGCAACCCAATACAGAGTCTCACCAAGTGATTATCAAAGATGCACATACATCAAAGGCCACCCCTCAGTTAGCCAGATCAAACCCTGGTTCATCACAGTCCTTGGGGCCAGGAGCTAGCAACTCTGGTCCTGGGGCTCTGCCCCCCTATGCCCCTAAACTCTTGTCTTCAGCTGGCCTTCCACTGGGAACTTCAAGCTCAGTTCTTGGTGGTATTAGTTTGTATGACTCTAGGGATCATAATTCATCATCTACATCAGAGCTTGCAACAGTTTCTTTAGGAGAAAATGCAGAGAACCAGAAAAAAAGTATTAGTTTAAAAAATAGTGACAAAAATGAGCCTTCTCCTGAAGAAACAATCCTGCCACAGAAAACCACTCCAAACATGGAAGTCACTGTTGATGGGCCAGCTGACCCACAGGCAGATCTCAGGAGTTCTGGTAAGGTTCAGGTCCCAGCAGTGCACAGTCTTCCTATTCAGGCATTATCAGGCTTAATTAGACCCCAGTACAGCGATCCCAGGCAATCAAGGCAGCCAGGACAGGTGAGCCCAACACCAGACAGTGATACCAGTAGAGAAACAGATGATAAGTCTCTGAAAGAGGTTTTTAAAACTTTTGATCCAACTGCTTCACCATTTTGTTAGCTGATGTGTAATTAAGCAATTCTTTTCACTCTTGTGACTATTGCAGTCCTCTGCTGTTTTGTAACTGGTTTACCTCTATAGTTTATTTATTTTTAAATTATAAATACTTTTCAGCTGCTAGTACTGGAACCACATGAAATTATAGCCTCTAAAACCTGTGGTATTTTATATAATATTTTTATAACTTTAAGAGACTGTAGGAATTGACATAAAAACGTATCATGTTCATTTCCATTACATATTTATTGTAAATAAATCATCATGAACTCAACCCTCTGCCTGAATATATGCCAGTGGTCTTTCATAATCAATGTTTAGATAAATTATTGCCACTTTTATATGGTTGTTTAGTTTCAAGCAATATGATGTACATTACTTTTGAGAAACAGTATTTTGACTAGGACCCCTCTTATTTGTCAGCACAGAACTGATTAATATGTAATGCTAATTGCTGATTAAAATGTAAAGTGAAGTAAAGAAAACATTTTAAAATCACAATTAGCAGAGCAGTTCATGTTTAAGGGCATCACTTTATTAGTACTGGCAATATTATTTGTGTAAATGAAGCATTGAATGTCTTTTAGAAGTATTTTATTGTATACTGTATCATAGAAGTTGGAGATACATAAGTAGAATGTTTTGCTAAAGTAAAAAATTCCCAAGTTCTCCAACATAACTTTTTAAATTTAATTTTTCATATGAAATAGTTATGAGTTACTGCTGTGTTACATTGTGATGTTTATGTATTTCAGTGTTTTTGTTTTTGGCAGCATAATTTATACTACTTTTCAATGATGTAGCTGCAATAATTGTGTTCATCATGACTTTGATAATTTTTAATGAAATTTTAAAAAGATCCAGTGAAAGTCTGTAGTGATTATTACACTGATAATGTTTTAAATGTCTAGGTTCTATATTTTTTCTTAAATAGCAAGAAAACACAGAGATTACAGAGTCAACTGTATTTGACTACCAATAAAGAATCTCTTTCAGATCTCACCTGACTGGTGTTCTGTAACAGAAGGGATTATTACCTTGTGTTTTAAGTATTTAATTTTCTAATACTTTGGAAGTATCCTAAATTGATTAGAAATTGTATTTTATGGAAATAACTTGTATTCATTCTTGTGTATTATTGCAGTATATAAATGTGTTATATATATACACACATATATAATTCATAACTGAAACTAAGTATTACATGATCTTGAACTGGAGGTATAGAAAATATGTGCTGGTAATAACCCGAATAAGTAACTTGATAAAGAGTATTTTATTATAAAATAAAATGAAAATAGGTAATAAAAAACTGTCCTGGGATGAAACAGCTACACTTGGGAAGTGATTTTAAAAACATACAGCAAAATATTTCTGTGGAAACCTAACATTCAGATAGCAAATAGTTTATTAATAATGCAATCCTTTCTATGGACTTCTTTTTGCCTTTTCTTGCTCCTGCACTAAAACAGTGCTGCAATTAAGTGAATAAGAATTCTTCCCACTTAAGAAGGTTATTGTATTCTAAGTTGAAGGACTCAAGGGAATGTAAAGATACTTTAGTTACATTTATCTGAAATGGCTCTGGATAACATTTTTGGGTTAAAAAGTGCAATTTAAAGCCAGCCTCCATAGAAAGTATTTTCTGATTTACTGTCCAAACTAACTGTAGTTAATTGAAAAGTCAATAAAATGGATAAAATTGACAGAAAAAGTATGTAAATTTCAAAGTATAATTTACTCTTTTGTCAGGATAAAATCAGTTAAATTGCTGAATTTTAATAATTGAAAATTTTAGCCGTTTTTAAATTTATTCACGTATTTTGCAATTATGTTGTGTCAAATGCTGTTTACATTTTAAACATACAAAAAAGATAATTGGCTTGTTAAGGATTAAAATAGAATCTAAATTCTTGACAAAAGATGTTTTTACTATTGAAAGAGATGTTAAAAGATTATAAAGTTTAAAAGTCACTAATGAAAATTGTGTAATTAATATTTGTTTATTACATGTTCTTGAGTTCTTGTTGTATCAGCTAGGGCCCTAGAGGCTATTTTACAAGAAAATTTGGACTTAGTTTCAAATTGGACAATATATTTTATATAAAAATATTTTATTTATGTTTAAAATAACAATTTTTATTTATCATGCAGATTTTTTATTGGGATAACATATCCTATCAACATAGATAAATTTCCGTGTTCTTATTTTTTCCTGTTTTCTCACAAAAATTGAATAGCTGTTTTCCCCTCAACAAATAAGTCTTTCATAAGGTGAATTGGTATTTTTACAATTCATGTAATTTGATTTACACTATTCCCAGAAAAGTAAGTTAATGACCCTTTTCTTAGAAGCTACACATTTAGAGGTAACAGAAATAACCTGTATCTTAAAAGAGTCTGGATAGGCTCATCAGTTGAGATGTAACTTAACTATTTATACTGGTTTGCAATAGAAGTTTTATGCCTGTTTATTTTTATGTTGAACAGAGTGGGATTTATCAGTGTGTTGAATTGGAATGCCTAGTAGATCATAATAATTTAGATTAAGCAACTTCCTCATATCTTGGTTAGGACCTGAACTTTGAAAACTAATCAAATGTTGGAGTGATTTCAGAGTCTCACTATGTTGCCCTGGGTAGAGTGCCGTGGCGTCATTCTCACAGCAACCTCAAACTCTTGTGCTTAAGCAATTCTTCTGCCTCAGCCTCCCAAATAGCTGGGACTAAAGGCGCCCGCCACAACACCCAGCCACTTTTTTTTTTTTTTGGTTGCTGTTGTCATTGTTGTTCAATGACAATGACAATGTTGTTGTTGAGCAAGCCCCAACCAGGCTCAAACCCTCCAGCTTTGGTGTATGTGGCCCGCGCCCTACTCACTGAGCCATGGGCGCTAAGCCCATTTCAAACTTTTTCAACAATTGAGTCTGTGTCTGTATGGATCCTCTGGGTTTCCCAGTTGACTGTTCCACTCCCTAGAAACAAGCTGCACCCAAAACAGCCTAATTGTGAAATGATAGCTGCCTGGGTTTCTATTAGCTTTTTAATTTGCCATGGGACTTTAATAATAGTTTTCCTTCCTAGTCCTACTTATTTTAAGAGTAGAATAGCTGAGTAGTAAAGAAATCCTGTATGAACTTTAATTTTGCTGAAATTAATTAGAGAAAGAGGGATGGAGAACTTACAAGGGCTGGGAATTTAAAGACGATGAATTCATATTTTTGTTCCAAATTGATTTCTAGGCAGCTTATCTCAATATCTCCTTATCTATGAAATTGTGTTGATTTCTATTGATCACAGATTTGATGTAAGGAGTGAGTTATTTTTATAGTGTATGTATGTAAATATAATATATAATTGCTTTATAACTTTTATGAACATAATCATTATGCTCCCATGAGGATGCATTAAATTGTACAAATTAGAAAATAACATTATATGGTTTGTGTGGTTTAGCAATTTTATGAAATATCTGAGACAATGTACATTGAGGACACAACAGTAGAATTGCTTGAGCTGTTGTTTTAGTGGATATTAAACCCATCAAGTTAGCAATTTCCTTAAACAGTTGTGTGTCAGACACAGGACTTTGCTACCTTACAGCTATATAGGTTTGTAATGTCCCTTCAAGATCTGACTTCTCTGCCCATTTAATACAGGTTGGATATTGATAGCAGGTTAAAAATGCCACAGTCCACATTAAGTCATAGCATGTGTGGGCACAGTGGCCAACCATTCAATGTAAGAGCCATTGGCCCTTAGAAACTAGAGGTATTTACTCTTACTTAGTACATATTTCTGCAGGTATGTGACATTGAAGGCTTTCTGAATGACCACTTGCTTGAGAAAAGTATCATTTGCATTTATTTAATGACAACTAGAAGTGAGATCTTCCGGGAGCTCAAAAAATCTTTCTATTTGTAGGACACAGAATCCTATGGTGGGGATGTTTTCCCTGACTTCAGTTCTGTGCTGAAGGCTGTACCTCAGAGGGAGGGTCTGTGGTCATGCAGTCCACAGATGGGATCCCCATAATCTTCAATTAATTAGAATTTCCTCAAATTTTCAAAACAAAGTGCTGTAATTATCAGAAATGGTTTGGCAGTACTTGATAATATTATGTTCAAAATTAAGTCCAGTAGAATATATAAAGCATTTGTAAGCTATAATTAGTTTAAGTAAGACTTAGTTTAGGAAATCTAAGCTTTGACATGTGTAACCAAACAAGGACTGAGTGTTTAAAGCTGTTTTCCTCACTTAGATGGTATTATTTAGCATTTTGTAATGCCTTTTCCCTAAGAAGTGTAATGTGATTTGCAGAATGAGTTTTAGTGGTTACTAATCACTTTATTACTGAAGTTTTTGTGAGAGTAGTTTTTTTTAATCAGCAATATCTGCCAATTCTAACAAAGCCCAAATTAACCTGCCTTTCTTAGAAAGGATTCAGACCTAAAAAAAGGAGTTTAGGTTAATGTGAACATAGTACACGTTTCATTTCTTAGAAATTAGAATTTCTAATTAAAAAAAAAGAAATAAAAACATTTTAGCCATGGTGTATGCTTTTGGAGGCAAGACCAATACGTATCTCCTAATCTTTATATTTCTCCATAGCAACAAGACAGTTGTAGGCACGCAGTAGGTGCTTTGGTGACTACTGTTGATTGCTTCCTGACATTTATCCAAATGTAGGTTTTATAGGTGCTGTCATCTGTGAGAACAGATGAAGCAGAAGCATTCCACTACCCTATTCGGAAGAGTGCAACTTATTGATTATACCTCTTTCAGTAGACACAGTGAGCCTGCCTGGTTTTTTTTGTGCCTACTTCTGCTCCCAAGCAATGTGAAGGCAGAGTTATGGCAACTTTACTTAGGGGCTAAATGTTCATACAATAATTTTAAGAGTCCTCCAGACTTAGAAGATAGCTCTACTTCATGGTAGAAGTTTGGATAGATCTTTAATTTATTCCTGTTGATCTATGAAAGATTCTTTCTTTAACCAGAAAGGGAACTGCAGAGAGTCATATATTTTTATTTTTAAATATGTTTCTCTAATTTCTCCCTTCCTATTTCTCTCAAAATAGCCAAAATGATAAATTCACTAATGAATAGCATTTAAAATTACTTTTATTCTAACATGATGAACAGTAATTTATGCTTATGATTTGATTCTAATTTTAGATCTTGTATCTGGTCTTTAGATGTTCTTTATTACCCTTTGGAATAGAATAACTATGTGCTATTGATAGCAAAATCATTGTGGGCATAAAAATATTTGTTTCTTAACCTTAAATAAGATTGTGAGTTCTTGGAATAATATAGCATTGTTTATTCTTGGGTCTCTTCTTTTTTAAACTTAGAGTTTATAAGACAAATGTGAATAAACAGCTAATGATAGCATTTTAGAAAAAAATGATTAACACTTCTTCACTCATTACTGATTTTAATAACTTCACAAGGTAAGTAATAAAATTTGCATTAGCTAATGTTTTATCAGAGGTCTGATATATAATTTATTATAAAGGAATTAAATATATAATGGCCAATTTTAAAAAAAACTAACCATGTTGTTCCCAAATCTTCATTACCAGCAACATCTTAGGGTTACTTGTCGATAATATGCTATATGTTTTATATACTTTTTAAATAAAGTGAAAAATGATAAACCATTATTACAGGAAAGAGGTTTTAGTCCCACTCTATTTTATAGGCATGTGCCCTCCAAATGTTTGATAGGGAAGTCTAATAAGATACAAAAATATCTTTTCAAGAGGTAGAATGATATTTCCTTATTAAAGTGACAATCAAGAAAGAGTCATTTCTGTACTTACTTGCCAAAGTTCAAAAAATTTTTTACATTCTTTACCCTAAACCTGCTGCCCTATCCACCCAGGATTCAGAAAGGGCTCAGCCTAGATCAGGGCTCCAGGGCCCAGGTCATCTTGTTTTTTAGTCTAGGGCTTCTCCTGGCATGTGTGCCCCAGGATGCTGTGTGTGGCTGGGTGATCACACTGTGTGTGTGTGTGTGTGTGTGTGTGTGTGTGTGGTGGTGGTGGTGGGGTGTCCGACTTATGATGGCCCATTTTCTATCAGATCTTCAAATACCAATCTGTGGGCTGAAATCCAGGTTACATCTATTCTGTATGAAGTGTTGTTTGTTCCCATCTTTCCAGTGATTTTTTTCAGTTCCCCAAATTGTATCTAAATTGTATTTCCCCATGCTGGGGAAATGCTGCCTTGACTAGTTCACTATGGAAGGTTTTGGTAGACACCAATTTAATAGATTAAATAAATTGTTAAAACTAGTGTCTGTTCACAAAAATACCAGCAAGGGGTATACTTTGCTGAATTGATAAATTATTCTATTAAGGACTAACAAGTCACTTGGTAAAATCAGGAATATCTTTTTTCCCCTTATATACTAATAAATTTTGCAAGTTGCATTCTGTTGTTCTGAGTTTCTGTAATTTTTTTCTGTGATATCTTTCTATTGTCTGAATTTAAATAAAAAATGTTTCTGATAATATCTGGCAGTTTGATGCTTTGCTTTAATGTCTTCAGCATTTACAGACACACTGGAGGGGAGCCATGTGCGCATATGCAAGCTTGTTAATGGAACCCATCCCCAGCCTCCCTGAAAGAAGAGGATAAGGATCATTAAACTGCCCTTTGATTTACCTTTAGCACACAGAGATTGTGCTTCGCTTAGCTACATGCATTAACAGCGTTTAAAGTCCTATTTCCTGATACTGGAAGTGTCTCTTACATTAGCTTAAATTAACTTTCTCTTAAAAGATCTGAGAAGTTGCTAGCAATGTACTGCTTAGAGTAGAGCAGGAACTCTTAGGGTCAAAATGGGATCTCAGCAAAGGCTTTCAGAGAGCAACTTGTCATGCTTCCCTCAAGGTTAGGACATACCATTTAAAAAATGTTTTCTGGGGCGGCACCTGTTGCTCAAAGGTGTAGGGCGCTAGCCCCATATGCCGGAGGTGGCGGGCTCAAACTCAGCCCTGGCCAAAAACTGCAAAAAAAAAAAAGAAAATAAGTTTTCTGTCTTTTGTTCTAGTACAGTGGTTCTCAACCTGTGGGTTGCAACCCACAGGAACTGTATTAAAGGGCTGTGGCATTAGGAAGGTTGAGAACCACTGTTCTATTATGTTCAGTGGTCAAGAACACACTTTCTTAAATAAGGGAGACTCGTAGATGACTGGATTGGATTATTGAGCAGTTCTGATGGTCAGAATCTTCTCACTATTTAGGACAGTCTAGACCTGGTGTCCTCTCTTGAGAAAAATGCAATACTGGCCAAGTCAGGACTTCACTGAGCATGCTTTCTTCATCTGCAAACTGCAGCCTCCCTTATTCAAGAAAGATGGAGCACTTGGCATATGCTAGTAGGTGTTGCGTTATGGAGATAAAGGTTAAGATGAACAACTTTTTGGAAACAACTTACTGCAAAGTGAGTTAAATCACACTGCTTTGTTTTGAATAGTAAATGATCCAGTACACAATTGACATTGTAGAAAATAATAGGGACAAAAACAAAGCATGGCAGATAAAGTGTTACAAGATGAGTTTTCAAATTAAACCATGCCTGTCTCTACCATCCTCAGGTTGGTGTTGGTTTTGCCTTTCACTTCATCAATGACATGTTAGTCTGCCTAGCATTTTTGAGCCCCAAAGCGTTCAAGATAATTACAGTAAAATCCCGCTAATGTTGATCAGGTCTCCTTTGGGGTGTATATGCATCAGTAAATATTCAGAGCATACTTAACTTTGCCCCAAGACAATCCAATAAGGTAGGCCCTCATTCTCATTTCAAAGATGAGCAAACAGGACGGTGAGAATAAATAGCTTGTCTCAAGGTCACACAACTGACAGAGCTGAGATTTAAACACACCTCCCTAGGCCCAGACCAGTGTTCTTAATTATAATATACTGCCTCCTAGTACTCAGATAACAGACTTTTTTTTTTTTTTTAAATTTTTAAAATTGGCTCGGTGCCTGGAGCTCAGCAGCTAAGGCACCAGCCACATACAACAAAGCTGGCAGGTTCAAATCCTGCCAACAACAATGACAACTACAATTTAAAAATAGCCGGGCATTGTGACAGGTGCCTATAGTCCCAGCTACTTGGGCTGAGGCAAGAGAATCGCTTAAGCCCACGAGTTTGAGCTGTGATGCCACAGCATTCTACCCAGGGCGACTCTGTCTCAAAAAAAAAAAAAAAAAAAAAAAATTTTTTTTTAAATAATTTTTGTTTCAGAATATTAGGAATGTAAGTGTTCTTTTTACATGAATGAATTGTGTAATGCTGAAATCAAGGCCTTTGGTGTGCCTTTTACCAGAATAGTGTGTATTGTAGGTGGCACCTGTAGCTCAAGCAGCTAAGGCACCAGCCACATACACTAAAGCTGGCGGGTTTGAATTCAGCCTGGGCCCGCCAAACTACAATGACAACTACAACCAAAAAATAGGCGGGCGCGGTGGTGGGTACTTATAGTCCCAGCTACATGGAAGGCTGAGGCAAGAGACTTGCTTAAGCCCAGGAGTCAGAGGTTGCTGTGAGCTGTGACACCACGGCACTCTACCCAGGGTGATACCTTGAGGCTCTGTCTCAAAAAAAAAAAAAAAAAGAAAGAAAGAAAGAAAGAATGAAAAGAATAGTGTACATTGTACCTGATAAGTTTTTGTCCCTCCTCCTGCCCCTTCTCCCCTTCTTGTTTCCAGTATCCTTTACACCAGGAGCCCCTTTTCTGTCCAGTCTCTGTGCTGCACTACCTACACACATGCCTGTCTCCACCTATTAAAACCACTGAACAAGACTTCTGTTTCTGCTTGTGATGCAATAACAGGGATTAGACTTATCCTACTGCCTTGAACAACTAGAACACCGGACAAAATATATGACATTATTCTGTTCCTCATTGGACAATAGGCTTGGACAGACATCTATAGAAGATGAAAAACAATTAGGTAAGCCCTATGATGACCCCAGCTTTTTGTCTATAGTTCCATCCTGGACCACAGAGCAGGGAGAAGGATCCCGGGAAGAGTACAGCAATCTCACTAAAGGGAGGCAAAGATGCAAGCGGGAGGCAGAGGCAGCCATGTGGCAGAATTACAGAGAGGAAAGAGCTAGAAGAAACAGGACTCCAAAAATGGGTTTAAGTCTCCTTGAGTCTTCATTGACTACTACTAACTCCACAAGGTTGGGTGAAGGGTGGCTGGGAAGCTATGAGTTAAACCATTTTAGGAAGCCTCACGACGCTGGGCATTGTTCAGGTTTCCACCAACTACCAACCAGAGGAGAGAAATTCAATAGAGACTTCAGAAAGACCACACCTTGATAGTAAGGTAGAGGCTACTCTAGATCTAATATAACAAAGCTTAAAAATAAGACTCAAAATAGTAAAGATTGAACCACAGGTAACTTTACTGCCTTCCAGAATAAAGTTCAACACTCTTTAAAGCAGCGGTTCTCAACCTGTGGGTCGCGACCACTTTGGGGGTCAAATGACCCTTTCACAGGGGTTGCCTAAGACCATCCTATATATCAGATATTTACTTTATGATTCATAAAAGTATCAAAATTACAGTTATGAAGTAGCAATGAAAATAATTTATGGTTGGGGGTTACCACAACATGAGGAACTGTATTAAAGGGTCACAGCATTAGGGAGGTTGAGAACCACTGCTTTAAAGGAAGATAATAAAATTCATGCATTCAATGCTATAAAATTCACAATGTTCAGCATCCAACCAAAAATTGGTAGACATGCAAGAAAAATGAAAATAGAGTCTTTTACCAGGAAATGATCAGTCAATAGAAATATACCAAGAAATTATGGCATGATGAAATTAGCCGACAAAGATTTTCAAACAGCTATTAAAAATAAGTTCTAGTATTTAAGGGAAAACATAAGCATAATGAGAAAAGGTGAAAAAAAATTTCTTAAAAAAAAAGAACTTCTAGAGCTAAAAAATACAATATCTGAACTTAAGATTTATGTCATGGAATCAAAAGCAGATAAAACACTGCAGAAGAAAATATTAATGAACTTGAAGATGAAGCAATAAAAAGTGTCCAAAACAGAACACAAAAGAATGAAGAAAACAAAAAAAGTTGCAATGATCTGACATACATGTGATTGGACTCTTAGGAGAATTGGTGAACTGAATGGTAGCAGAAAAAATATTTCAGAAATAATGGTGGAAAATTTTGAAAACCGTAAGCTCAGATATATGAAGCTCGATGGATTCCAAGCAGGATATACACAAAGAAAACACACCAGGACACATCATAATCAAATTCCTAAAAATTAGTGATTGAGAAAAAGTTGAGACAGAAAAGTCTCATTATGTGCAGAGAAATAAACCTAATGACGACTACAGACTTTTTTTCAGGAACCAAGCAAATCACAAGACATCTTTAAAGTACTGAAGGGAAATGTCCTTATAGAATTAGGTAACCAATGAAAATGAGAGAAAAATGAAGATGATTACACACAAGCAGAAGCTGAGAGAATCTGTTGTCATCACCATACATGATAGGAAATGTTAAAGGAAGTGTCTCCGGCAGAAGTAAATGACCCGAAGGATTGGAAAACATCTGAAATGGTAAATTTACATAGGTAAATAGAAATAATTTTTCAGACTTTTAAACTTCTTTGAAAGATAATTCTGCAAAGCAAATATAACTGTGGATTGTGGGGTTTATAACAACAATAGCACGTGGAAGAGAAGAGAGAAACACAAGTGTATTCTTAAAAGATACACAAGACACGAAGTGGTATGATATTGTTTGAAGAAAGACTGTGATAAAGTAATGATGATGTATATTGTAAATCCCAAGGCAATTATATAAAATAGACCAGAGAAGTACAGCTTATATCACAAGTAGAGATAAAATGGAATTATAAAGAAATGTTCAAGTAATCCAAAAGAAAGCAGGAAAAGAGGAGAAAAAGGAGCAAAACAAATCACAAAAATCTATAATTGTATTAAATGTAATGGTTTAAATACTCCAAATGAATGACAGAGATTGCCAGACTCCCTATAAAGCTGTAGTAATCAGGAGAGAGCATGATCAGCATGAGGATGAACATGTAAGCCAAGGAGTGAAACAGAGAAAGCAGAAGTTGGCCCACACATGTGTGGTCAACTGATTTTCATGAAGATGCCAAAATAATTCCATGGGGAAAGGATAGTCACTCCAACAAATGGTGCAAGAAGAACTGAATATCATATGCAATAAATAACTAAACCTCAACCCTTGTCTAAAACCACATACAAAAAGTGATTTTAAATGAATCTTAGACCTAAATGTAAAATCTCTCTTTCTCTTCCCCTAGGAAAAAAAATAGAAAATCTTTGTAATCTTGGAGTAGGCATAGATTTCTCAGATACGACAAAACAAAAGCATTAACTGAAAAAAAAATGATAAATTTAATTTTACCAAAATTTTTAAATTTCTGCTCTTTAAAAGACACCATTATGAAAGCAAATAAGGAAGCTCCAGACTGGGAGAAAATATTTACAGTATTAAGGACTTATTTATAGGATACATCAGGTACTTTTATAACTCATTGTTAAGAATATAAACCACAACAAAATACAGGCGGAATTCTGGGAAGATAGCCGATTGGTAGCAGCCCTTGGCAGAGGCTCCTGAGCAGAGGGAGAAAACTGGATGGAATTGGACTCTATGAAGCCAAAGGTGAGGAGCAGAGCCAAGAAAGAAGTTCAGTAAGGGGTAACTCCAAGGAAGAGCATTCAAGAAAACAAATTACAGGTGCAAAGCCTACTGACTGGAGGATAGGAGAACCCTCCCCCAAGCAGGAGACCACAGGCTATCTGCAAGTGAGCAGAGAACAAAAGACATCTCATTTTACCTGGCTGGAGAGAGCTGCTAAACACCAGATCTCTTTCTCCAGGGAGATCCCACTTATGAACCTAGACACCACCCCGCCAGGTGTAAAATTGAACAGATACTTTCTTTTTCTTTTATTTTTGGGGATTCATTGAGGGTACAAGAAACCAGGTTACACTGATTGATTTGTTAGGTAAAGTCCCTCTTACAATTGTGTCTTGCCCCCAAAAGGTATGTCACACACCAAGACTCCACCCTCTCCCCCTTCCCTCTCTCTACTCTTTCCTTTCCCCCACCCCCACCAAGTCATTAATTATCATTAATTGTCCTCATATCAAAATTGAGTACATAGGATTCATGCTTCTCCATTCTTGTGATGCTTTACTAAGAATAATGTGTTCCAATTCCATCCAGGTTAATACAAAGGCTGTAAAGTCTCCTTTTTAATGGCTGAATAGTATTCCATGGTGTACATATACCACAGCTTATTAGTCCATTCCTGGGTTGGTGGGCATTTAGTCTGTTTCCACATTTTGGCGATTGTAAATTGAACTGCAATACACAGTCTAGTGCAAGTGTCCATATGATAAAAGGATTTTTTTCCTTCCAGGTAGATTCCCAGTAATGGGATTGCAGGATCAAATGGGAGTTATAGCTTGAGTTCTTTGAGAATTCTCCATACATCTTTCCAAAAAGGTTGTATTAATTTGCAGTTCCACCAGCAGTGTAAAAGTGTTCCCTTCTCTCCACATCCACTCCAGCACCTGCAGTTTTGAGATTTTGTGATGTGGGCCATTCTCGCTGGGGTTACATGGTATCTCAGGGTGGTTTTGATTTACATTTCTCTAATAATTAAGGATGATGAGCATTTCTTCATATGTTTGTTAGCCATTCATCTGTCGTCTTTAGAGAAGGTTCTATTTATGTCTCCTGCCTATTGATATATGGGATTGTTGGCTTTTTTCATGTGGATTAATTTGAGTTCTCTATAGATCCTAGTTATCAAGCTTTTGTCTGATACAAAATATTTCCCATTGTGTAGGTTGTCTATTTGCTTTGGTTATTGTCTACTTAGCTGTACAGAAGCTTTTCAGTTTAATTAAGTCCCATTTGTTTGTTTTTGTTGTTGTTGCAATTGCTATGGGCAGTCTTCTTCATGAAGTCTTTCCCCAGGACAATATCTTACAATGTTTTTCCCATGCTTTCTTTGAGGATTTTTATTGTTTCATGCCTTAAATTTAAGTCCTTTATTCATCTTGAATCAATTTTTGAGAGAGGAGAAAGGTGTGGGTCTAGTTTCAGTCTTTTACATGTGGATATTCAATTCTCCCAGCACCATTTATTGAATAGGGAGTCTTTCCCCCAGTGGACATTCTTCTTTGGTTTATAGAAGATTAGGTGGTTGTAACATGTTAGTTTCATTTCCTGGTTTTCCATTCGATTCCAAATGTCCAGGTCTCTATTTTTGTGCCAGCACCATGCTGTCTTGACCACTATGGCTTTGTAGTACAGTCTAAAATCTGGTATGCTGATGCCCCCAGTTTTGTTTTCATTACTAAGAACTGCTTTAGCTATGCAGGGTTTTTTTTCCGGTTCCATACAAAATGCAAAATCATTTTTTCCAAGTCTTGAAAGTACGATGTTGGTATTTTAGTAGGGATGGCATTGAATCTGTAGATTGCTTTGGGAAGTATAGACATTTTAACAATGTTGATTCTTCCCAGCCATGAGCATGGTATGTTCATCCATTTGTTAATATCTTCTGCTATTTCCTTTCTTAGGGTTTCATAGTTTTCTTTATAGAGGTCCTTCACCTCTTTTGTTAGGTCTATTCCTATGTATTTCATTTTCTTTGAAGTCATGGTGAAGGGAGTTGTGTCCTTAATTAGCCTCTCATCTTGGCTATTATTGGCATATACAAAGACTACTGACTTGTGGACATTGATTTTATATCCTGAGACATTGCTGTATTTTTTGATGACTTCCAAGAGTCTTGTGGTTGAGTCTTTGGGGTTTTCTAAGTAGACGAGCATATCATTAGCAAAGAGGGAGAATTTGACCTCCTCTGCTCCCATTTGGATGCCCTTTATTTCCTTGTCTTGCCTAATTGTATTGGCTAGAACTTCCAGCACTATGTTAAAAAGTAATGGTGACAGAGGACAACCTTGTCTGGTTCCAGTTCTAAGAGGAAAAGCTTTCAGTTTTACTCCATTCAGTAAAATATTAGCTGTGGGTTTGTCTTAGATAGCTTTGATCAGTTTAAGAAATGTGCCACCTATGCCTATACTCTTCAGTGTACTAATTAGAAAAAAATGCTGAATTTTATCAAATGCTGCAATTTATTTTTTTTTCTTTCTTTCTTTCTTTTTTTTT
>NW_003852543.1:1068572-1070573 GCF_000181295.1 Otolemur garnettii | reverse complement strand
TTTACTTCTGTTGATACAATGAATAATGTATATAGACTTGTATATGTTAAACCAACCTTGCAACCCTGGGATGAAACCTACTTGATCATGATGTATGACTTTTTTGATGATAAGCTGTAATCTATTGGCTAGCATTTTGTTGAGAATTTTTGCATCTATATTCATTAGTGAAATGGGTCTGAAATTCTCCTTTTAGTTGGGCCGTTTCCTCGTTTTGGTATCAGGGTGATGTTTGCTGCATAGAATGTGTTGGGGAAGATTCCTTCCCCCTCAATTTTTTTGGAATAATTTCTGCAGTACAGGAATAAACTCTTCCTTGAAGGTTTGATAGAATTCTGATGTGAAGCCATCTGGACCAGGGCATTTTTTTGTAGGAAGATTTTTTTATTGTTGTTGTTTTATTGTTACTGTTTCTTTGTTCTATTCATCTTATTTTGTGAGAGTCTATTGCTTATTTTTATCTTTTGCATCATTGTGGAAGTTAGGTTCTGTCCTTTAATTTCTGAGTTCTTACTTTGCTGTTAATCCATTGTGATGGTCAGTATATAGAACGGGTTGAAGTATTTCCTGTAGAGCGGGTCTTGTTGTGGTGAATTTCCTCAATGTTTGTGTTGCGTGATGGTCAGATGTAGGGGATGCATGGTGCAATGCAGCAGAGGTAGGTTCTACACAGAAATGTTGAGAGAATAAGGGCCTGGAAGCTCTCTCTGGCAATCCAGCAAAATACTTTTTTTTTTAGCAAAGCTTATATAGATCATACTACATGTACACACTATTAATCAATAAACAAATGACTCAAACCTTCCTGACACAGGCCTAGCTTGCACTATCTCACCAAGTAGGTCCTCAGAGTCCCCAGTCAAAACTCTGAAAGGGGCCTTTGTAAGGTTGTAGAAGATAAGCCACAATCATAATGCCTAGCACTTTGGTAAGGGGCTATCTTTACTACCTGGGAAACCCAATCAATCTCACTCTACCAGTTCCAATAACCAAATGGTGGAAAGTAAACATGGTGCGGACCCAACAGAAGAACTCTGGCAACATGAATAACCAGAGTAGATCAACCTCTCCCCTCCAAGAAATAACAAAGGAGATGCAACTGAAGATGCCATGCATAGACGAATGGCAATAATGTCAGAAATAGAATTCAGAATATGGATGGCAAATAAAATAAATAGAATATTAGAAATTGAATTCAAAAGAGTAGTTCTAAAGTTGTCTCAAGAAATTAATGAATTCAAAGCCCAAGTCACCAAACATATGGACATAATGAGAAAAGAGATAGCAGAGCTCAAGGAAATGAAAAAGTTAGTTGAGGAGCTCCAAAATACAGTACAATCCCTCAGTAATAGAGTTGACCAGGCAGAAGAAAGGATCTCTGAAACTGAAGTCAAAGCTTTTGAATGTTCCCAAACACTCAAAGAGGTAGACAAATGGAGAGCAAAAACTGATCATTCCCTGAGAGAGCTGTGGGATCACTCCAAAGGATCAAACATTCATCTTATAGGAATTCCCAAAGGAGAAGAGGATGGTCCTAAAGGTACAGATGCTCTACTCCAAGAGATTCGGAGAATTTCCGAAGTTCTGAAAACCATGACACCCAAAACACAACCAGGCTTATCAATTCTCTCAATTAATTGTCTTCTAACGAGGCACAGGCTGGCTGACTAGATACATAAACTCAGACCAGATATCTGCTGTGTACAAGAATCTCACCTTAACTTAAAGGATAAAAATAGACTTACAGTGAAGGGATAGACTTCTATAATACAAGCAAATGGAAACCAGAAAAAAGCAGGGGTTGCAATTGTAATTGCAGTTACGATTGGCTTTAAACCAACAAAGATAAAGAAAGATAAGGAAGATCATTACATATTTGTCAAGGAAAACTTCTAACATGAAGAGATTTCAATAGCTAACATTTATGCACCCTACCAGAATGCTCCTCAATTCATAAAGCAGACCCTAATGGATATGAACAACTTGATATCTTCCTGCACT
>NW_003852543.1:1066612-1068397 GCF_000181295.1 Otolemur garnettii | reverse complement strand
CCACCATGGAATAAAACTTGAACTCAACAGCAACAGGAATCTTCATACTCAAACAAAGTCATGGAAACTAAATAACCTCAGGCTGAATGATAGCTGGGTCAAAGATGAGATTAAGAAGGAAAACATCCAATTTTTGGAACAAAATGACAATGAAGACACAAATTATCAACACCTGTGGGATACTGCAAAGGCAGTCCTAAGAGGGAAATTTATAGCATTGGAAGCCTTCATCAAGAAAACAGAAAGAAAGCCAACAACTTAATGGATCATCTCAAGCAACTGGAAAAGGAAGAACATTCGAACCCCAAACCCAGCAGAAGAAAAGAAATAACCAAAATTAGGGCAGAATTAAATGAAATTGAAAACAAAAGAATCATTCAGAAGATCAACGAAAAAAAGTTGGTTTTTTGAAAAGATTAACAAAATTGATAAACCTTTGGGTAACCTATCCAGAAACAGAAAAGTAAAATCTCTAATATCATCTCTCTGAAATGATAAAGGAGAAATAACAACAGACACCTCCAAAATTCAAAAAATCCTCAATGATTACTACCAAAATCTCTATTCCCTATTTAAAAAAAAATCTCTATTTCTAATATGAAAATCTGAAGGAAATGGACCAATACCTGGAAACATGCCACCTTACTAGACTCAACCAGAAAGAATTAGAAATCTTGAATAGACCCATATCGATCACTGAAATAGCATCAACAATACGAAATCTCTCAAAAAAGAAAAGTCCGGGACCAAATGGCTTCACATCCAAAGTCTATCAAACTGTTCAAGAGGAACTAGTACCTATATTACACAACATTTTCCAAAGCATAGAAAAGAAGGAATATTTCCCAACACATTCTATGAAGCAAATATCACCCTGATCCCCAAACCAGGAAAGTATCTAACAAAGAAAGAAAATTATAGACCAATATCATTAATGAATATTGATGCAAAAATATTCAATAAGATCTTAGCAAACAGAATTCAACAACACATCAAAAAAAACCTACACCATGATCAAGTTGGTTTTATTCCAGGGTTACAGGGTTAGTTTAACACATGCAAATCTATAAATATAATACATCATATCAATAAAATAAAAAAAACAAAGACCATCAGATTTTCTCAATTGATGCAGAAAAAGCCTTTGATAATATCCAGAATCCTTTCATGATCAGAACGCTTAAGAAAATAGGCATAGAAGAGACATTTCTTAAACTGAAAGAGGCCATCTATGGCAAACCCACAGCCAATATCGTATTGAATGGTATAAAATTGAAAACATTTCCACTCAGATCAGGAATGAGGCAAGGATCCCCACTGTCTCCACTGCTACTCAACATAGTAGTGTAAGTCTTAGCTAACGCAATCAGGCAAGAGAAGGCAATCAAGGGTATCCAAATAGGGTCAGAGGAGATCAAACTCTCATTCTTCACTGATGATATGACCCTATACCTGAAAATCCCAGGGACTCAACTTCAAAACTCTTAGAAATGATCAAGGAATACAGCAGCATCTCAGGATGCAAAAGCAATACTTACAAGTCAGTAGTTCTTATATATGCCAACAACAGCCAAGCTGAAAATATAGTCAAGGACTCTATTCCTTTTACAATAGTGCCAAATAAGATGAAATATCTGGGAATTTACCTAACAAAGGACGTGAAAGATCTCTATAAAGAGAACTATGAAATTCTGAGAAAGGAAATAGCTGAAGATGTTAACAAATGTAAAAATATACCATGCTCATGGCTGGGAAAAATCAACATTGTTAAAATGTCCATACTAC
>NW_003852543.1:1043741-1065610 GCF_000181295.1 Otolemur garnettii | reverse complement strand
CCCACCTTTCACCATTAACACAAATAGATTCTCACTGGATAAAAGATTTAAACTTAAGATATGAAACTATAAAAATACTAGAAGAGAGTGTGGGGAAAACACTTGAAGAAATTGGCCTGGGAGAATATTATATGAGGAGGACCCCCCAGGCAATTGAAGCATCACCAAAAATGCATGACTGGGATCTGATCAAACTAATAAGCTTTTGCACAGCCAAGAGCACAGTAAGTAAAGCAAACAGACAACCTTTAGAATGGCAGAGGACTTTTGCAGGTTATGCTTCCGACAAAGGTCAGATAACTAGAATCTACAGAGAACTCAAACTAATCAATAAGAAAATAAGAAATAACTCCATTTCTATGTGGGCAAGAGACTTAACAGAAACTTCTCTGATGAAGACAGGTGCACGGCCTACAAACACATGAAAAAATGCTCATCATCCTTAATCATCAGAGAAATGCAAATCAAAACCTCTTTGAGATATCATCTAACTGCAATAAGATTAGCCCACATCACAAAATCCCAAAACTACAGATATTGGCGTGGATGTGGAGAGAAGGGAATACTTCTACACTGCTGGTGGGAATGCAAGCTAATATGACCTTTTTGGAAAGAAGTTTGGAGAACACTCAAGGAACTAAAAGTAGACCTACCCTTTGATACTGTAATTCCTCTACTAGGTATATACCCAGATGATCAAAAATTATTTTACAACAAAGATATTTGCACCAGAATGTTTATTGCACCCCAATTCATAATAGGCAATACATGGAAACAAGTGCCCATCGACCCATGAATGAATAACAAATTGTGGTATATGTACATCATGGAATACTATGCAGCCATAAAAAAGATGGCAACTTCACATCTTTTATGTTTACCTGGATGGAGTTGAAACATATTCTTCTTAGTAAAATGTCTCAAGAATGGGGAAAGTATCCAATGTACTCAATACTACTCTGAAATCAATATATAAGTACCTACACATTCATATGAAAACATAACTATAGTGGCAAAACATAACTATATGGCAAAACATAACTATAGTCCAGAAAGTAGAAGAGAAGAGGAGAGGGGAGTGGGAGGGGAGATATGGGAGGAGGGTCCTCACCTAACGTGCATGATGCAATGGTACATTTCAAAACCATTAAGAAATGAGTATAATTGTGATGGATGTGTTACTTAGTTCAATGTAAGCATTTCACATTGTATGTTAAAGCAGTACACTAAATTCCATAAATGCCTCAATGTACAAAGTTATGATTTAATAAAAAAAAATTTAAAAAAAAAGCAGGTGGAACCAAGAAAAAAAAAATACAGGCAAAGAAAACAAAGGTATACAAATGGCTGATAAGCACCAGAGAAGATGGCAATAGTATCAGCCTTTAAACAAATGCGAATTAAACCACAATGAGATGACACTGCACACGCTTGAGGATGAATACATTTATAGATTGGCAATATCAAGTGGTGGGAATGTAAAATGGTATAACCACTTTTGAAAATGGTTTGGTGGCTCTCTATATAATAAGAATACAACTACCTTTCGATTCAACAATTCCACTTCTAGATACAGTAGTCCCCCCTTTATCCAAGTTTTCACCTTCCAAGTTTTCAGTTACCCACAGTCAACTGCAGAAATATAAAATGGAAATTCCAGAAATAAATAATTCATAAGTTTTAAATTGCATACTGGTCTGAACAGCATGATAAAATCTCTCACCGTCCATCTCCATCCTACCAGGCACGGAGTCATCCCTTCATCTGGAGCCTCCATGCTGTGGACACTCCCTGCCCATTAGTCACTTAGTAATTAGCTGGCTCAGTTATCAGATCGACTGTTTCAGTATCCCAGTGCTTGTGTCCAAGTCATATTGCAATATATTGTAATTATTCTGTTTTATTACCAGTTGTTGTTAATCTCTTACTACATCTAATTTATAAATTAAACTTTATTATAGGCATATATGTAAAGGAAAAATTATAGTATGTAGAGGGTTTGGTACTATTTGGTACTATTCATGGTTTTAGGCATCCAATGGAAGTTTCAGAATGTATTCCCCACACATAAGAGGGGACTACTCAAGAGAAATAAAAAGTCCACATAAAGTCTTGTACATCCATACTTTATTTGAATTAGCAAAAACCTGCAAAGAATCCAACTATAACATGTAAATGGATGAAGGAAATACACTATATCCACAAATGAAATACTATTCAGTGATACAAAGTAACAAACTACTGACACACAAAGCAACATGGATATACCTCAAAGGTGGAAATGAAAGAATTCGGACACAGTAGTTACCATATGATTCCTTTCATATAAAGTTTTAGAGCAGTCAAAATGAATCTGTAGTTACTGAAAGCAGATTGGGGGTTGTCTGTGGCCAGGGATGGGGGAAATTTTACATCAAAGGGACATGGGGAACTTTCAGGGGATAAGGAAAATAGTCTCTAGCTTGAGCGTCAGTGCGTATGCAGGTGTGTACATTTGTCAAGCTGCAGTTAAGGTCCAGAGCCTACTCACCCTGGCCAGCAGCTAAATAGGGCACATTCTTATACAAAATGCAAGAGCATGAAAGGGTAAACCCAACTATACCAGCACATTTCAAGCCTCTGTTCACATCATATCCAGTAATATTCCACTGTCTAGGAAAGTTTCATGGCTGGGATTAACATCTTGATCCAGGGAAGTACACTCTGTGCACAGCAGGAGGGGTAGCAGAGTGAATAATTGCTGAGTACTAATCCAGACTATCACAACTCAATCCCCCGAATCATATATTCATTTTAATTCAGCAAATGTTCATTAAGCACCTAGTCAGGGCCAATTCTTGGTTCCTTACTGAACAAAAAGACTCTGCCCTTGGGGACTTTATAGTCTACATTTTCCAAATGAAACATTTATGTGAAACCCTAGTGTACAACAATGGGTAAACACAGTGACACTCTGACTGAAGTTGGGTGAGGTTGCTGAACCCTACTTTAGAATCGTCTCAAAGGAGAAAGGAATACAGTGAGAGATTCCGTGTGAAGTCATAAAATGCAACTTCTCCCACCACCCACCTCCTGCTGGAGCCCTGACCTCATCCAAAAAGGAAGTCAGCAAGGGCCTGGAACTCGGTAGGACACAGAGTCCATGACATGGGGATGAAGGCCAGGATCACAACAGTCTACCTGGGTTTATCTCAGAACTGTGTACAGACCAGACCAAACCAGATCAGATGAGAACAGACCAAACTAGACTGGGCCAGACTAAGCCAGTCAGATGCAAGCCCCATCTGGGTATGAGAACTGTGTGGAAAAGACCTGAAAGACATGCCCAGGTCAAAAACAGTGCCTGGCACATGGCAGGTACACAATAAATACTAGTTGCTATTGCTAACCAAAAATAAATAAGTAAATAAATAAAATGCAACTTCTATCCTGCCACTCATTGGCTTAAAAAGCCTTCTATGACTTCCTCATCTGTATGAGACTCTGGACTCCATGGCTTGAAGGTCAAGGCTCCTTTTCCACCGTTTGGTCTGTCACACCCCTGGGCATGTCCTGGGTTGTCCTGTGTGTGCTCCATTTAACTGGTTGTCTCTCTGTCCTCACTGCTGTGCTGGGAGCTCTCTTGCTCTTTGTCTCCATTTCCCCAGAACCTCACATAGCATCTCCCCCTTAGCGGGAGCCCAGTCAGTGCTCACAGTAGCACAACAGACTGATGTTTCCAATCAGGGGCCTTTATCCACGGTGTGTGTGCACACTCACAGGTACCCCTACTTTTAAAAAATTTACAAAAATTTTTGAGGTTTGAAACAGGACTTTGGTGTCAAACTATTATAAGAAAATTGCAAAGGTGGATATATAATTTCAAGAGCAAAGTGATTAAATATTTTCATAACATTTACATATCATTAAAATTACATATATATGGGCACACGTACACACACATTGTAGGACGCAGGTGCACTCTGCTCTGTGACAGAGTGGGGTCTCTGGGAGTGAGAGTACCTAGGGTCTGTGGAGCTCATCAGATGGCCCAGCCTGTCTAGAAACAGGGAAAACAGGACTCCACAGTTCCATAAATCTGGGGCTTTGCTACTGAGTGGTAATTACTATATTGACTATATATACAAGAAAAACGAGGAGCCTAGTTTTCTGCACTGTGTGCAAGATTATCCAGGATGGTATTTTATGGGAATTCAGCAGCAAATGGACAGTTGGGTTTGAATTTACAGTTGCGAAGAGGAGCCTGACATGAGCTGACGTGTCATTAAAGCGTGTCAAGTGCTACTTCTCAGGGCCGCTGGGCCACAGTTACCTGCCCCAGTCTCTGGTCCAGCGGGGAACTTGGTCTGTCCTTGCTTCAGTCTCTGTGGGCAGGACACCTGGAGTCTGGTCGCCCTCTGGAGGCCATGCTGGGTAATGCTTATGAAGGGAGCACAACAGCCATCTCCCCCACACAGCTGCGGAAGCCTCAGGCTGTGCTGGGCTCTAAGGGTAAAATGATAGACAAAAACAACAACAAAAACCAGATACAGACCCCATCCTTGCAGTTCTCATGATCCAGAAGGGTGAGAGAGGAAATCACAGGATCACGCCTCTCTATATACAAATTGTGAGACGCAAAGGAAGGAAGGAAAGAAGGAAAAGACAGGACAGAGTTCCCTGAAAGCGTAGTACCTAGTGTGGGGGATTAAGAAAGTGATTTTTGGGTTTTTTGAGACAAAGTCTCACTCGACTGCTGAGGGTGACAGAGGAAGGCAGAGGCTGGCAGGGGAGGCAGGAGCGAGATCAAGGGGTGTCTTGGGGAGTATGTGGAGAACACGGAGAAGTTGTTGAAGGACACACAGAAATCTCCCCGGAGGGGCTTGTTGATTCTGAGGAGTGTTGGGGGCTGGTTATAGAAATGCCTCACAGAGGAGGAGCCGATTGATCGGGGTCCTGCAAGATGGATATAGTAAGCTTGCTAGGCGGACTGGAGCCAGGAGCAGGACATTTTATGAGGAAATAGTGAGTAAACATTCATTTTCACTACCATCAATGGATCATTCCATTCCTAGACAATTTTTTTAAAGAACTAGAAGCACTTGCTTGTACAAGGACTTGCATAGGACGTTCACAGCAGATTTATTGGTTACAAGCTCAAACCATAAACAACTCAAATGTCTGCCAACAGGAGAAAGGATAAACTAATTAAGGTCTATCCATAGAGTAAAATATTATTAGACAATGTATTTAAGGAACAAATTGCTGATATACAGAGCAACATGAATGAATGTCAGAGTAATTATGCTGAATGAAAGAAGTGGGAGGCAGGGGGAATCCAATTTTATAAAATCCTATAAAATGCAAACTAAGTTTGAAGTGTCAGCAGGTCAGTCACCAGAGGGACTAGGTCCGAGGCAGAGAGAAGCAGGAAAAAACTGTTATAAACAGGCATGGGGATACTTTCGGGGACAATGCACATGTTCATTATCTTTTGGGGGTTTTTTTGAGACAGAGGCTCATTTTGTCACCCTTGGTAGAGTGTCATGACATCTTAGCTCATGGCGACCTCAAGCTCTTGGGCTCAAGTGATGCTCTTGCCTCAGCCTCCTGAGTAGCTGGAACTACAGGCGCCTGCCACATCTGGCTATTTTTAGAGATAGGATCTTGCTCTTGCCCAGGGTGGTCTCAAACCTGTGAGCTCAGGCAATCTACCCACCTAGGCCTCCCAGAGTGCTAGGATTACAGGCATAAGCCACTGCGCCCAGCCCCACACGTTCATTATCTTGACCGTGGTGATGGTTTCATGGGGTTTATATGTCAAAACTCATCAAACTGTACCCTGCAAAAAAAAAAAAAAAAAAGGTGCAAAATCTAAGCCACCATCCCACTAGACTCTGGGAAGTTCAATCTCAATCTCACATCTGTATCACCTGTGGCTCAAAAGGGTAGAGCGCTGGCCCCATATGCCAGAGGTGGCAGGTTCAAACTCAGCCCTGGCCAAAAACTGCAAAAAGAAAAAAAAAAAAGCAAAGTTCATTCTGTATCTGGTTGGTCCATCCTCCCTGCGAGGTGAACCAGAATCTAGATTTATAAGATGCCGTCCAAACAATCCAGACCTGCCCCCACCTCCAGGGCATCCCTGCTCCCTACCCACACCCCCAGCCTCCTTCCCCAGCTAGCCCCCAGCCCAGGGCTCAGTTCTATTCTCAGCCACGTGATCCTACCTCTGAGCCCAAGATTGCTGATCTCCCTTTCTCCCTTTCCTAGATTCTTAACCAAAAGGTTTTATAAAAGATGCTGAAGAACTAAAAAATTCCTACTGACTCTGGCGAGGCCTTAGCTCCCAACTGTCCATCTCCTTCCCAGATGCCAAACCCAGATTTACCATCTAATGCTGGAGTTCAGTGGCTCCCAACTCCCATCCCTTGCACCCTAAGCCCTGCCCAGCTCCTTGTGTTCCCCCATCTTCAGGATTTGAACAGTACCTACAAATCTGAGCAAGGGGAACTTTGACTGACCACCCCAACCTAATTCATAAGTCTTTCAGGCCCTGGCTCCCTGCAAAACACTCTGTGAATGTTCTTGCAATGCAACATCATCATAAAAGATTTAGCTGATGGTGTTTGGATGTTCCTCCCTCCTTCCACAGTTTATATTCGATGTTCCTTCTAAGCTCAGAAACCTAAGTGTCCTTCCCAGAAGGAAGTCAGTCTCACCAGGGGTGCAGGGGGTGTCAGGTAAAGTTGTCAGGGCAGCCTTGTGCAAGGCTGGGCCTTGGCCACACTGCACCTACCCAACCCACATGTCTCCCTCTGACCCCACAGACTAATTCACCCTACAAGGCACTTCCTACAGGCTGCCAGAGTCTTGGGGCCACAGGATGGTCAACAGAGAGCTGGGCTTGGAGACTACCTCTTAGCTTCTATAACGCTTCCTCAACCAGGGTGACCAGGACTGGTGGAGTTTTGCTGCTTGTTTTTCGCAGGCCCAGCTCATCGCAGTCCACCTGTGAGGTTTCTTGAAGTCTGTGCTTTAGCAGTTTCCCCCTCCACTCCATGCAGAAGGCAGCAACTTCCAATTCCTCTGGATCTGGTGAAGGTTCTCTCAAACCCTGGAGCACAGAAGGAAAACAAAGTCCTGGGGATCACTGTGTACTCACCCGGTGTTGGCTCACTAGAGCTCCTTTTTACAGATTCCTCCAAGTGGGGTCTGCTTTCTGATGCTCTAACCCTACTTGTGCAAGAATCAAGGAATCATTTTGGAGAGGACTTCTGAATTGGAGCCCACTCATTCTGAAAGGGGAAGCAAAGCAGAGCAAAGGGTTTTGTATTGATCACAGGAGAACATTCTGAAAATGTAACCAATTTTTAAAAATTCTCTCTCCACCCCAAATTCTGCCTTCCTTTGGATCTTGCACAGAGATCAGTTTGCTTTATACAAAATATCCACGGGTCTTTAGACCAGTGACTAAAGCACAGCCAGGACTCAGGTGCATGCTGTGAGTTCACAGGGCCTGGGGATTGAGGGAGGGGTGTGGCCCTGTCTGGGTTGGTACCACAGGATCAGTGGAAGGCTGTGGGCCGCTGCCAGGGCTCACAGGACCCAGGGCCTGAGTCTGAGCTTTTCTCTCAGCTTTCTTTTCTGTTCAAGGGATTCTGCAACGTACAGCTGGAATGGGCACATTTTTTCAAATGCTTTTCACTAGGTGTGTCTCCTTTATGTACTCTGAACTGGTGCAAAGTTTCTTCAAATTTGAAATGAAAATTCTCAGTCTATGTTTAGCACCTTCCTGCCACTATCCCACTGGTCTAGGTCTGTGGCTTCATGGAGTTTACATTCTAAGAAAAAAAGCCAAGCAAATAAATAAATGCAAAGAAAGAAAACAGATTTATAATTACAAACTGCAGTGAGTGCCATGAAGGAATCATACCCGCCGCAACAGAGGAAAACAGCTGTGATTTAGTTTCAATATAGTAGAGGCGGTTCTTCCCTTTTGAGGAGATGGAATTTCAGTTCCAGTCTAAAGGGTGAAAAGAAGCCAGGCAATTTGGTAGAAGTGATGGGGGCAGAGATGGGGCTTACACAGGGGGAACCGCACCCACCCTAACCAAGGTGTGCTTTTAGGCGCTCAAATATTTCCAGCTTCCACATAAGATGTAAAAAGCTAGAAAGAATATTGCTTACAACCTCACAAAAGCCAGATTATCCACAAAAGCATAACTTTTCTCAGCTCTCTTAAATAACTAAGGTTGAAAGGCAACTAGCCTGAAATCTAAGAAAAAACAGATACCTTTAATGAGTGGCAGGGACAAACACTGGCTGATGTAGCCTAGGAGGAAGATGGGCCACCAGATCATGACATAAGATTTAGTCAAAATGTTTAATAAATGGCCAACAGCCAGGGTAAGAGTATAGAGCCTGTGGGAACCATAACATAAGAAAAGTCCACATGGGCAGGGCCTGTGGCTCAGTGGGTAGGGCACCAGCCCCATAGACCGAGGGTGGCAGGTTCGAACCCGGCCTGGGCCAAACTGCAACAACAACAACAAAAAAGCTGGGCGTTGTGGCAGGTGCCTGTAGTCCCAGCTATTTGGGAGGCTGAGGCAAGAGAATCACCTGAGCCCAGGAGCTGGTGATTGCTGTGAGCTATTAATGCCATTGCACTCTACCGAGGGCAATAAAGTGAGATTCTGTCTCTTAAAAAAAAAAAAGAGGGCGGCACCTGTGGCTCAAAGGAGTAGGGCGCCGGCCCCATATTCCGGAGGTGGCGGGTTCAAACCCAGCCCTGGCCAAAAACTACAAAAAAAAAAAAAAAAAGAAAAAGAAAAGAAAAGAAAAGAAAGAAAGAAAAAAAGAAGAGTCTGCATCTATTCACAGGCTCTTGTCTAGAACCTCTCACCTGGCACTCCTAAGAAAGACTTAGGTCAGCCTGGGAATGCCTCCTACAGGGCAGGCTTTGGGGAAAGAGCAGTAACCTCTCACATAAAGGCTCATATCCCAGACCAAATCTGTCTCCTTTGTGGAACGAAAGCCTTAAGACACTGAGGGATGGGCAGCAAACTAAATATAAGGTAACACTTGCAGATTTGACACCAGTGGTACACCGATGGTGACAACAACTATAAAACCCAAACTCACATGGGTTCTGGACTATACTGACTCACTACCACACTAAAGGTCCAGATGCCCATCTCAGCCATAAATACTGTTTATTTCATCTCTGCCAATCTACACATAATGTCAAGTTTTCGGTGGAAAATTATGAGACATGTAAAAAAGAAAAATAAAACAACCCCAAGGAACAACCTACTGTCAAGAGAAAACAATTTTTAAAAACAGGAAAAAACCAAACCCAGGCTCAGATATAAGTCACATGTCACACGTTGAAATTATCAGACAGGAAGTTAAAAATACATGTGATTAATATATTAAGGACTTCACTGGAAAAGGTGGGCAAGAAGTATGAAAAAGTGGAGAATTTTAGTATAGAGATTAAAAACTATCACAAATAAACAGAAATACTAGAAATAACAAAAAGCACAGTAACAGCTCTAGAGTGCTTTGACAGGCTCATCAGCAGACTGGATACAGCTGAAGAAATGATCAGTGCAATTGAAGGTAGGTTGATAGAAATTAGCCAGATGGAAACACCTAACACCTAGTTAGGTGCCAGGTTTGGGGAAGGAATGAAGTTGAACATAAAGTCAATAGAAATTAGTCAAAGTGAAACACACAGGAGATTAGGTGCCAGGTTCGGGGAAAGAATGAATAGCTAAGAAGAAAGCACCATATCTTGTGAATGTCTGTGGCCTACCATACTCCTAGGGGCCTGTGATCCTGAGTTTTGCTGCTGTGCACATGGGCTCTCATGCCAAGGCCAACTCTCAGAGCCAGCACTTACCCGGAGACTCGCAGCTTCTGCAGCCCTCACCGTCTTGAAGACAGCCTGAAGGAGGTGCTGTGCATTTTCCAGTAGGAGCTCTTCAGAGGACTTGCTTCTTGCCAGGGAGGCCTTTACACTTGGGGGTTTACAAGAGAAAATCAGTTCTTACAACAGGTAAGAGATGCAATCTAGGCTCACCACCTGTTATACAGTGGTTATGGCAGCAGCCATATACACCAAGGCTGGCGGACCAGCTAAAACAACAATGACAACTGCAACAAAAAATAGCTGGGCATTGTGGTGGGTGCCTGTAGTCCCAGCTACTTGGGAGGCTGAGGCAAGAGAATCGCTTAAGCCCAAGAGTTTGAGGTTGCTGTGAGCTGTGACACCATATCACTCTGCCCAGGGTGATAACTTGAGACTCTGTCTCAAAAAAAAAAAAAAAAAAAAAAGAAAGAAAAAGAAAAAGAAAAGAGAACAAAGAAAATAGATGCAATCTAATATAAGTACCAAAAGTGTTATAATAGGAGCCTCTTACAGAAATCTGGGATGCCTGTATGGGGACTATGCAGAGAAAAAATGTTCTAAAAGACTAATTTGATATTTATTTTATCTTATTATTTTAAGAACCATGGCAGTCAGAAGCCTAACTAATACATTTTAAAATAAAATTTTTATTTCAATATTAAAAACATGGCCCAAGTATCTATGAATTAACAAGAAGTATAGTGGAACCTCTGTAAGTTGACCCACCCAGGAACTATAAGAAACTGGTCAACATATGGAGGTGGTCAACATAGAGAACTAGGCCTACTGTGTGGATGATGCATGTGGTGCATGTCTAGTCTGTGAAATTTAGATCAACCTAACAGGTGGTCAAGGTGGGGAGGTGGCCAACTATGGAGGTTATACTGTATGTGTTTAATGAAAATAAATGAAAAACAGGAGCAGAACAAATGCCAACTGACATAATGAAAGGGAATAAGAAGACATTTTGTGTGGAACTGTATTTGGGATTTAGCTTAAAAGTTCTTATCTATGATGAATACCATGGAATGCTATTCAGCCACAAAAAAGATAGAGATTATATATCTTTTGTAACAACTTCAACAGATTTGGAGAATGTTCTTGGAAGCAAAATATCACAGGAAGAGAAAAACAAGCATCACGCCGCACTCAGTGCCAATTTGAAACTAGTGGATTAACAACTACATACTCACAGGAGAGAAACACTAAATTAAATACAGATAGGAAGGAGGGGGAAAGGGCTTGGGTAAGTTCCCACCCAGTAGATTCACTGCATGGGTATGTGGCACACTTCCTGGGTGAAGGACACAAGTGCAACACAGGCTTTAACCTTACACAACCAATTTATGCCACTTGGTCATATTTACCCTCATAGTAACCTGAAATTTAAAAAAAAAAAAAAAAAGCAGGGCTCTTTTCTGTAAATTGAAATTCAGTTTATTTATTGCAAAGAGCAAAGGTTGAAAATTGGTATGATTTCTAAATGTCCTTATGTGTTTATGTTCTTCTACATACTTCTTTAACCTATGTATCTTATATACACGCAGCCTTCCTTTAAAAAACATTAAAAGTCCTTACCAAAGATCATGCTGTACTTCCTAATTGAATTACAGTCCTCAATGGTTATTTGTTTTAACTGAATATAATGGAATTTAGACAAGTTGTTTTCTCCCTTTGAAAATGAAAATGCTGTTGAAGCAGTAAACTGAACCCCATAAATGCACCAATGTCCAAAGTTGTGATTTAATAAAAAAAAAAATTAAATAAAAATAAAATTGGAAAGGTTTGCATGGCCTTATAGCTCAGGGGTTAAAAAAAAAAGAAAAGAAAAAAGGAAATGAAAATGCTGTGAACTTGAGTGACTTTAACTTTGGCAAAATCTCAGGACTTTCAGATACTGTAGAATATTGGGGGCTTAATCATGCCTTATGATTTTGGGGTTTTTTTTTTTTAGGAGAAGGAAGGAGAAGTTTATTAATTTACTGGAAATTGAGGAGGCTGTCAGACTCTCATCTCAATGTACCAGCATTCTATTTTCTGTATTTCTGATGCTATGACATCTTGAGGCCTTGGTAATATTAGAGAGACTGGCTCCTCCTAGAAGCAGCCACTTCCTAGAGATTGTAAATGACTCACTTGCAAGTGCACCTGCCATATGCAAACCAAATGGTCCAGAGGCCACACTCCCCAGCCACCTCCTTAATGGAGCTCTCACACTCGGGGCCACTAATTACTTGCCCAAATTGTCCAGAGCCAGGTTCCAGATAGCTAAAGAAAACCCCTGTACCCCAGAGTCCTCTGAAATGATTCAAACTAACCAGTCCTAAGCTTCTTAGCCTGCTCTCCCCACCTTGCTCCTTCCTTCCCGTAAAAACCACAATAAATACTCTGGCCATGTTTTCCCCTGATTCTTTCTGCCTTTGGACTGATCCCAGCGCTTCCCCATATGGCCCTGAATGGCCTCCTTTTCTAGGGATCTGTGAGCATAAAAACCTCTTCCTTCATGATGATCCTTTCCATGTCTACGTGTTTCATTTCCAAGTCTACCTCATTAAAGCAAATCCCAGGTACCCTTACAATAATGCCCATGTTTGAATGTTAAAATTAATTGTAGCTCCTGTATCTCAAGTGGAAAAATTCTGGTTGCTAATCTTGAGTTAGTGATGTGCCTGAAATATTATTTCTTAGAGAACATTAGCCAGATTTTATTTAAAAACAGTTTATATACCTTGATTTTGGAGATGATTTTTTTTTAGAATATAAAAGTATAAGTTTATTAAAGTATCAGCATAAGGGAAGGGTGGTGGAACAGCTGAGAAAGTGAGAGAGAAGAGATCAGAGAGCAGGGAGTGAGAGATGGGAAGGTGGCAGGGAGAGAATCTGGAACAACAATTGATAATAGTCTTAGCTGTCAAGGTTTTCCATAATGTAAGATGATCCCTAAACAATGGGTCAGCTGTCCCTAAGGGACTGGCTGAAATGAAACCTGATTCCATCATTATATTATAGTGTTCTATATCACCAACAGGGAAAGTGATGGAAGGAGATGATTAAGGAAAACTGCTTAGTTCCAGACTTCGAGCATATTAAATAGGTTAATCTTAACATAAGCTCTGGGCTGGCATAGTTTTTCTTTGGCAGATGATGTTAGCAGTGCATTCACTTTGAAAATTATGTATTCTTAAAGATAACCGTTTTTTATTTGATGCAATCAGCATAAAGCAAATGGAGGGCTAATGGCCAAAATTGAGGCATTGTTTTAAAGAAGGGAGATCAGTCATTTGTGTCTGTGTGAGCACTGGAGTAAGTGCCCAGTGTTCTGGAGGGAGGAGGGCCCAATGTTGGAAGGCAACAGAAGTTTTAACACATTCCATATCTTTAAATGCCTACATAGTTTTCTATGTTAAGTATTTTTAAATATTTTTTCATTTTTATGTATGATACAACATAGTTGTGATAAAGTCAGAAATGGCTCTAATTTTAATGTGATTTTTGTTCTATATAATACAGAGGGTGCCAAAAAAAGGATAGAGCTTTTTTTTTTTCAAACAAAAGGTCTCACATATTTATGACTCGACTATCTAATTAATGAAGAGCATACAAATCAAAAGAAAACCTATTCTCCAAATGAAACATGGCCAACTGTCCAACTGATGACATTTTCAGCTTGCTATGGTAAGATGACAGTGACCGTGACACAGCGTTAAGTATGTGCATCTCATGCTCAATTCCTTACAGCCCCAGCTTGGTTCTGCTCCACTGTCTCCTCTTCAAGTTGTACCTGATTTTATTACCAGTTTTCATTCAAATCCACTGGGGAATGGGACGATTTGGGTTTTGTTTCTTGGCCAGAAACTGCTTGATTCTGAAAGTCTTGTGAGAGGACATGGTGACAGACGGTGCTATCACAGGCACCACGATGGTGGAGAGAAGGAGAGAAGGGGGCAAGAAGCTGGAAGAATGTTTAGAACGCACCACCTTGGGTGGAGCTAGGGGATCTATACCTGCTCTATAGGAAAATACTCTGCCGAGTGAGGTGGTTCACACCTGGAATCCTAGCACACTGGAAAGGCTGAGGTGGGAGAATCACTAGAGCTCAGGAGTTCAAGACCAGCCTGAGTAAAAGGGAGACTCTGCCTCTACCAAAGATAAAAAAAATCAGCCAGGGGTTGTGGCAGACACCTGTAGGCCCAGCTACTCAGGAGGCTGAGGCAGGAGGATCAGGAATTTGAGGTTGCTGTGAGCTAGGCTGACACCAGGGCACTCTAGCCTGGGCAACAGAGTGAGACTCTAGCTCAAAAAAACTGTATTAAAATTATAATACTCAATATATACCAATAACAAAAAAATGAACACAAGTCACATTTTAGCACCTTATCTTATAATTGCAGACATCACATGTGACTTGAGTATTAAAATTGTAATATTCAATATATACCAATAACAAAAAATGAACACAAGTCACATTTTAGCACCTCTTATAATTGCAGGCATCACATGTGACTTGAGTATTACAATTTTAATACAGTTCCCTACATTTTTTGGCACCCTCTGTATTTATCTATATATTTTCAGCATTGGTTTAATATTCCTAAAATAAAAGTAAACCCTTAGAAGAAAAAAAGGTTAATTAAAAGAAATACATAAAAAAGGAATCAGCCCTACACCCCTGAAGCCCGGTCTTGAAAAAGCAGAGCTGGGCAGTTTTCACCGAAATTGCTTCCCACCTACCTGGAGATGATACGGAGCTGGCTGCTCATTGTTTGAATCTGCTCAACCACACACAAAAGCTCCTGGGAACACCTTTGATCCACGCAGTTCTTAGCAATAATGTGCATAAGCTTGGTGAAGTTTTGTCCCAAAGTTGCAATTTTCCTGGCAGAGGTAATGAGCTGATCTTTGGTCTATATCAAAGAAATGAAAAAGAATATCAAGAAAATGGTAGCAAACTACAAAGCTTTCAAAACTTGCTTGGCATAACATACTTCAGCTCTGAAATGAACATATTTTAGCTTAAACCATGATCTCCTCAGACTCCTCCATGGGCTTTAAGACTTCCTAGGTAAGGAGCATCCTCTCCTGCAAACCACAGAACAAGGTGGCCAGGCCTATCCATCTGTGTGGGGCAAGGGGGAAGTGGCCCTGCCTCCTGGTCATGATCTAGCCCATTCTCCACGAAAGCTGTCACCTGCACTGGGTTCAGAGTTAGTTTCAGTAGGCTCAGGGCAGGTCTGAAGCCCCAAAGAAGGTTCAGGTGTGCAAAACATCTAGATTGAAGGTCTTGGCTGGAACCAAGGTGCAAAGAATGACAGTCACATGGAAAGCTTCCCAGCTGGAAACTGATGATTAATAGACTGGTGACAGGAGCTGCCCAATAATTAGCTGATTTGAAATTTTGACTTTTCTGGGTCTCACTTCTCTGTACTTGAACAGAGAGATTTGGGTAAATCCACAGTTTCCCAGTCCTTTTCTTTTCTTTTTTTTTTTTTTTAAGCAAAAGAACTTTTTATTGAAATAAAATCTTATACAACCATCTGATTGCCAACAAAGCAAAGAAAAGCATACACGGTAGAGAGGACACCCTATTCAATAAACAGTGCTGGATTAATTGGATAAGGAAACATGCAAAGGAATGAAACTTGGTCCCTATCACTCATTATATTAAAAAATTAACTCAAGATGGATTACAGACTTAAATACAAGATCTGAAACCATAAAAATTCTAGAGGATAACCTAGGAAAAAACTCTTCCAGACAATGGCCCCCAAAGAATGATGATTAAGACTCCAAAAGCAAATGGAACAAAAATAAACATATGGGACTTAAACTAAAAAGCTTCTGCAAAGCAAAAGAAATCATCAACCAAGCAAATAAACAACCTACAGAATGGGAGAAAAAATACTTGCAAACTCTGAATCTGACAAAAAACCCATATTCAGAACCTACAAACAACTCAGCAAGAAAAAACAACTTCAGGTTTGGCACCCGTAGCATGGTGGTTACGGTGCTGGCCAGGTTCGAACCCAGTCCAGGCCTGCTAATAAACAATGACAACTGCAACAAAAAATAGCCAGGCGTTGTGGGGGGTGCCTGTAGACCCAGCTACTTGGAAGGCTGAGGCAACTTAAGCCCAAGAATTTGAGGTTGCTGTGAGCTATGATGCCACAGCACTCTACCAAGGGCGACATAGTCTCAAAAAGAAAGGAAGGAAGGAAAGAAGGAAGAAAGGAAGGAAGGAAGGCTCCATTTTAATGGGCATAGAATATGAACAGAAGTTTTCAAAAGTAGAAATACAAATGGCAAAAGAAATACTCAAAAATGCTCAACATCACTAAGCATCAGGGGAATGCAAATTAAAACCACAATGATATCTTATTCCCATCAGAATGGCCATTATTAAAAAGTAAAAAAAGAATAGATGTTGGCAAGGATGTGGTGGGAAGGTAAATTAATACAACCTCTACAGATGGAAATCAGTATAAAGATTTCTCAAACAAATCTTTTTAAAGTCTACTTTAAATCTACTTTTAAGTAGATCTACCATTTGATCCAGCAGTCCTACTACTGTGTATCTACCCACCAGAAAAGAAATTGTTATATCAAGGTGATACCTGCACTTGTATGTTTATTATAGCATTATTTCCAGTCACAAAGATTTGAAATCAACCTAACTGCCCAACAACCACAGACTGGATAAAGAGGATGTGGCTGGCACAGTAGTTCCCGCCTGTAATCCCAGCACTTTGGGAGGCCAAGGTTGGAGGATTGCTCAAGGCCAGGAGTTTGACACCAGCCTGGGCAACAGCAAGACTTTGTCTCTGCAAACAATTAAAAAAAATTAGCCTGGCATGGTGGCATAGGGTACCTGTAATCCCAGTTACTTGGGAGACTGAGGTGGGAGGCTAGCTTGAGCCTAAGAGTTTGAAGTTCCAGTGAACTATGATGATGCCTTTACTCCAGTCTGGATGACAGAGCAAGATCCTGTCAAGAAAGGAAAGAGAGAGAGAGAGACAAGATAGAGGAGGAGAGAGAGAGAGAGGAAGGAAAGCCAATGTGGTGTTTACGTATATACTGTGGAGTACTACTCAGCCATTAAAAACGATGGAGCGACTCAGACGGAACGGGAGGACATTATCTTAAGTAAAGTAACTTAGGAACAAAATCCAAATACCACATGTTCTCACCTATAAGTGGGCTCTAAGCTATGAGTATATATGGTCATACAAGGGGATATAATGGACATTGGAGACTCTGAAGGGGGAGACTGGGAAGAAAGTAAGAGATGAAAAATTACTGTAGGGTACAATTTACACTCCTGGGTTCAAGTGATCCCCCTGCCTCAGCCTCTGGAGTAGCTGGGACCACAGGCACCTGTCCCATTCCTGGCTAATTTTTCTATTTTTAGTAGAGATGTGGTCTCGCTCTTGCTCAGGCTCCTGAGCTCAAGACATTCTCAGTATCAGCCTCCCAGAGTACTAGGATTACGGGCAAGCCACCACTCCAGCTCTGTTTCGAGGAATTTTAAAGGTTGTAAATGGCTCCCTTCAGTTTATCCTTTTGGGATATGAATGAGTCCTTGGTTTTACTAAGTTGCAGTTTTTCAGAAATTACCTTCCCTGGTGGAATAAGACAAAGCCTTATTAACTGAGCCCAAAAGGGAAGGAAAGAGAGAGGTGAGGATACTCAGACAGAGCTTAGAAACGCAGAGTGCAGAAGGCACTGAGGGCAGCCCTTTCTTCCTGGGAGCTTCCCCGGATTGCACTAGGAGCCCCCTTTCCCCACGCAGTGCCCAGTCCTCCCACCACTGCGGCTGGCCGAAGCCTGAGTACCAGGACGCGTCCTCTCCTCCTCAGACTCTGTGCCATCAGGAACACCTCCTTGGCCATCTCTCGAGTGATCTGGGTGATTCTGTTCTCGCCGTTGGAGCTGCTGTACTCCGGGAGCAGCTGGTCCAGCTCTGGGTGTGGCCCAGGGGTACAGCGGGGGGAGGCCGAGGTGGCACCACTCTGCTGCTGGGAGGAGAGGACAGGTTAGAACTCAAGAATTCCTGACCTTTACACTGGCCTTTACACTGCAGTCGGATGTCAACTGCCTTTTTATCTTTTTTTTTCTTCTTCTTAAAGAGCCGTGGGCATCAGGCAGGTTTCTGGATTTCCCTACTTCCCAGCAGTTCTGGATAATCTCCAAACATGTAAGAAAATAGTGAGACGAGAAGATGTAAAGATTCCCTATTGTGCTCCACTCTTCTAAAAGTTGCATAAATGGAAATCTGACACTCAGCTTTGCGTTTTCTTTTCCTCTGTGAATTTTCAGACCTTATACAGGGGAAGGAGACTCAGTAGCCACTTGAGGAAATTCAGCAAATCTTAAATGTTCCAATTTTGGAAACCCAAATGCTTTCACATTATTCTATATGCAAGAACTTTACAGTTTTGGTGTGAACTTGGTTTTCTATGAACTTGGTTTTTGTGACTTTCTAGTGAGAAAGATAAAAAGAGCAGCACTTGATATTCAGAAGTGGGCCGAGACTCACAGCTAGGCCATATTATTTTCCTATTAGATTTTTTTTCTTTTAAGACAGGGTCTCACACTGTTGTCCAGGCTAGAGTGCTGTGGTGTTATCATAGCTCAGTGCACACTCAAACTCCTGGGCTCAAGCCAGCCTCCTACCTCAGCCTCTCAAGCAGCTGAGCCTATACAGGCATGCAGCACCATGCCTACTAATTTCTCTATTTTTAGTAGAGACAGGGTCTGGAACTCCTGATTTTTTTTTTTTTCTTTGAGACAAGAGTCTCAAACTGTCACCCCTTGGGTACAGTGCCGTGAAATCATAGCTCACAAAAACCTCAAACTCTTGGGCTTAAGCAAATCTCTTGCCTCAGCCTCCCAAGTAGCTGGGACTACAGGCACCTGGCACATCGAACTCCTGATCTTGAGCAATCCTCCCATCTCAGCCTCCCAGACTGCTAGGATTACAGGTCTGAGCCACTGCACCCAGCCTCCCCTGAGTCTTTTCCTGACCTTGGAATCAAGGCAAGTTGCTCTTCACTTGGAGGTAAACTCAATAATAAAGAGTCAAGAATGTCCCAAATCTGCCTCACCCACTAGATCCTGAGCTCTTCAAGGGTGGGGCTGTGCTCTCACTGGAGGTGGGGCAGGGAACCTCTGGGCCTACCCTCACCCCTACTTCTCCCTAAAGGCCCCATACTAATCTCTCAGAAGGGAAGAAACACAGCTGTTGTGGAGTGTGAGGCCACAAACATGATAGTAAATTCTATTTAAAGTGGGAGATAGAAGTTCATGATTCTGTTTGGTCCAAGGCTACGCATGTAGCTAATATTTCACCCAGAGAGAGAAATGGAAATCAAAGGATACTGTGCCAGCCTTGCCTTGTTAGTCAGCTACATCTTGTCATCCTCCCCTTGCTGTGGAGAACATGAGAAGGGCACTGCAGCTGAGGACATGGAATCAGAAGACTAATCATCCACGAAGGGGTGGGTGCTACAGCTAGGTATGGCTTGCTGTCCCCACCAAAGCTCAGGTTGAAATCTGACCCTTGAGTGGCAACATTGGGAGGTGGGTGCTGGTAGAAGGTGTTGGGGTTATGGGGGCCGGTTCCCATGAATAGATGGATGCCCTCCCTTGGGGGTGAGCTGCTCTATTAAAGAGCTGATTGTTAAAGCGAGCCTGGCACCTCCCCTCATCCCCTCGTCTCTCTCTGTACACACTGTCTCCCCTTCTGCTTTCTATTGAGTTGAAGCAGCCTGAGGCCCCATCAGATGCAATCTTAAAATTGGAACTATGAGCCAAATAAACCTCTTTTCTTTGTAAACTACCCAGGCTCAGGTATTTTGTTATGGCAACACTAAATGGAGTGAGACATGGGATAAATTATGCATTTTCAGATGGGTGCTTAAGTGAGCATGTGTCACGTGACAGGGTAAAACACATGCATGAATTTGGATCTCCGTGACCCAGTGTGGGGTGTGGGTGTTCCACACCAGGACACCTGGTTCCGAGTTTGGCCCAGGAGCAAGCAAAGGCAACAGCTGCCAAGTGTGTGGGAAAAGTCCTGATCTCACATTTACCCAGAAGCTGTCCAGATGCCAGGGGTAGAGCTGGAGGTGGCAAAGGTCACCACAGTGAAGGCCTTACCCCAGCTGCCTCCCTTTCCACCTGATGTCCACATCAGGAGCCAATCTAAGATGCAAAGGCACTGGGAGAACCTCTGGGTCCAAGTTCACCTCAGACCTCTTATCCCCTGGAAAGTTCTTCCCATCCTCATTGGTGACTGCATATCCTATGCTTCTTTTGAAGCTGAACTCAAGATAGCTCTCCTCTAGGAGACATCTAGAACATCTGCTCCAGCCTTCCCACAGTCACCTTACTCCAAATTTGAACCCTGCCTGCACTTCCAGGCTGTCTTCAGCATCCCGGCAAGCACTCACAGTCACATACTGCACAGCAGCAAAGTCTGGATTTGTGCTTCATTTAAGAAGGATCTTAAGACAAGTAAGAAGGAATCCCTGAAGTCGAGTAGCTGATAGTCTAGCCCAGGTGTCCTCAAACTATGACCCAGAGGCCACACGTGGCCCGCCTAGGATATTTATCTGGCCTGCCGGGTGTTTTTGCCGCTGCTGCCTATCCTGCTTAGCAGCTGACTCATCCTGGGGCCCGCAGTCCAGCCCTCCAACGGTCTGATGGACAGTGAACTGGCCCCCTGTTTAAAAAGTTTGAGGACCCCTGGTCTAGCCTTTCTGAGCTAGTGCAGTGGAAGTCACCCAGCTTTGCTTTTGTTTTTAGGTTGGCTTCTTCAATGAAATCATCCCCGCTTCTGAAAATTTGCAATGTCTTCTGCTGCTCAGTTGGCCTTGTTTTAGACAGGCTGGAATGTCCCCTGAAGGATGAGCCAGGTGAGCTTAAGCCTTTTCTGGAGAAGGTCTGATTACACTGAGGACCAGCAGGCTACCCAGAGAGGGACTCAGGAGCAGGTGAAAACAAGAGAAGGGGAGAGAAATCATCTGATAGGAAGACTCAACTGCAGTGACTGAAGACCGAGAAAGGAGAAAATGGCAAACATGATCTGGTAGTCACAGGGGTTAGGAAACTCAGAAGTATATAACTCATATTTAACCATCGGGGACCTTAGGCATCTAAAGCTACAAATGTCTCCAGGCTGTTGAACAAGGAAAGGGGGCCAGGACTGTGTGCTGAGAGCCCCTTGACTGGAATGGAGAATTTCCAGATGGTGACGTGCACGTGCCCTGGAGATGCACAAGCCACTTCCCAAATGCATGTCCTCCCTCAGCAGGTTGTGATGGGCAGTAGAGGTGCTGATCTGGTTGAATGGAGGCTGCATCTCTGTACTGCAGGAGCCCCAGGGAGTGGGAGAGTAGGGCAGACACCACTCAGGGATGGTGATTCTCTCTCCTGGGACAGCCCAGACACCTAAGGGGACCCTCAAGGCAGAGTCCTCTTCCCTGTGGTTTTTCTTTTCTTTTCTTTTCTTTTGAGACAGAGTCTCAAGCTGTCACCCTGGGTAGAGTGCCATGGCCTTACAGCTCACAGCAACCTCAAATTCTTAGGCTTAAACGATTCGCTTGCCTCAACTTCCCAAGTAGCTGGGACTACAAGTGCCCACCACAACGCCCAGCTTTCTTGTTGCTGTTGTTGTTGCAGTTGTCATTGTTGTTTAGCAGGCCTGGACCAGGTTCAAACCCACCAGCCTCGGTGTATATGGTTGGCACCCTACCCACTGTGGTTTTTCAAACTGGAAGAGTGTGTAGAAGGACAGTGCTTCCCTGGGGTAGAAAGTTTGGAATGTGAGGGCTTGCCTTTCACCCAGAGGAAACCAGCCTCCAACAGGAGAGATGAATCCTTCACAGACCAGAGAGGAGATGAATGAGTTTGCTGTTCTCTCCAGATGCTGGTGGCCTGCATAACCTTGCTCTGCAGCTGTGGGAGCTGCTCCTTTGGG
>NW_003852543.1:1037307-1043002 GCF_000181295.1 Otolemur garnettii | reverse complement strand
TGCCTGTTGCCCTGGAAGGAAACAAGTCTGTGTGAATGGTATTCAACAGACCCATTACCCGTCCAAGAAATCCTTCTTTTTGCCTGTGCTGATTCAAGTTGGATTCCTGCCACTTGCAAACAAAAGAACCCTGAGGTAGGAGATGGCATCCCCAGAGGTCAAGGTCCTATGAGGCAGCCTGATCCACAGAGATCTGTTGGTCACAGCAAGGGAATCACTTCCAGTTGGAGTCATCAGAAAAACTTCTTGGAAGATAATAATAATTATAGCCACTTGTTACTGTATACTATGAATAGGCTATAGTACACTATATATAAAAATACTACTGCCAAGCAGGTGCAAGTATTTTGAATAGATACTTTTTTTAACCCTTCATCAGAAATCAATGTTTCCATTTTCAAGACTAACATACTGAAGTCTGTAATGGCTACAAAACTTCTCTGAGTTCTCAAAGCTAGGAAGTGGTAGAGGCTGGGAACAGCCCAGGCAGATGAGTTCCCAAGCTTAGGCTCCTAAAGTCTGTATATGCTGCCTGCCTGATGTAAACTACACACATGGACAGCAAGACAGTTTTCTCTGGAACTTGGCAGGGCCGTTGGTTACTAAAAGAGGATTGAGGTGGGGGTGAAGGAAAGATGCTGAGTATCCTACCGTGCCCACGTCCACGGTGGTTGTCCCAGTGATAGCTGGCTCAGCAATGCAGGTTCCCCCTGGGCTTCTCGGGGGACAGGTGTGGTGAGCACCCTGAGAATCCACACTGCCTGCTGCAGTGGCTCCTACTGTTTCCTCCTTGCAGTGGAACTGGGACTGGATAGGATCCTGTTCTGGGGCCCTTGCTGGTTCTTCTCTGAGTTTTAAGCACTGGGCTAGGAGTCTCCAGGCCTTGGTGTGACTACCTTGCCAGGTCTGGAGCTGGGCCATGGCATGGTGGGCCCTTGCTGCCCACTCCCACCGAAGCCAGTCTAAGTCATGCATTCTCCACTCTTCTGGGTGTTCTTGTAGCACAGGGATCCTCTGGGTGATCTCCTTGGTGAGGATGAGAATGTTCTCCAGAGCCATAAGAAGATCTTCCTGGCAGGACCCAGAGTCTTGATCTCCTGCCACAATTCCCTTTACAGCTTGGATACCAGATACTATTCTTTCCAGGGAGCATTCTAGCCTGGTCTGGGGGCCTGGGCAGACAGCATCTTGGAGGGCACATTCATAGTCTGCATTGATGCTGCTGAGGTGGCCAGTCAGGGCTTTGGCTTGAAGGATGAGCTCCAAGCAGAGAAGTTCAAAGCGAGTGGACAGGCTAGGAGATGGTTTTGTGGAGGAGGCCAGGATCTGTGCCACATCCAGCAGAGCATCTGTAAGTACATGAACTTCCCTGCACAGAAAGGAGACCTCCTCCTTTACCTGCTCGTTCCCACACAGTAGACTGGACAGCCTGGCTGCCTCTTGTAGCCTCTGAGAAACATCTGCTGCCCTGTGCAACCCTTCCTGCAGCCCCTGCTGGCCCCTCATTGCCTGTCGCAGGGGCAGTAGGAACAGGCCTTGCTTCCCTATGCGTCTCTCCATGTGCTGGAGCAGCTCTTGGACAGCCACTGACCACAGAAGGCACCCATCCTCTAGGCTTCCTTCCCATGATTTGGGGGCTTGGAGACCATCAGATGCCATAACCTTGTCCAACAGCTGTGTAGCATAGGTCTCTGCCTCCTCCAATCTGCCTTGCATTTGCAAAAGCACTTCTAGATGCCTAGTTGAATCAGGGTCCTTCTTATCCAAATCCATAGGCCCACTTTTAGCTGCTAGTTGAACCATTGAGGCTAAATTCTGCTGGAGCTCCATGAATATTGTCATGTTCCCTGGCAGATCTGTTGTTAGATTATGGGAAAATAGTTGTTGACACAGAGGATACCAGTCACCAGCCATGGCTACAAAACCCTGCTTGGTTTCCCTGGTATTCTCAGACAGCTGGAGAGTCACTCCCAGCAGCGTATCAGTTCTAGCAGGTGTGCAATGTGCTAGCTCCCTTGCCAAGTCAAGAGTAGAAGGTGTCAGTGTTGAGATTTCTTGGAGTCCCGTCATCCTCTCTGACCCCAGTGGTCCTTCTCCAGCCAGGGCCCCTTGAACTGTACTCATAGCTGCATCTTGCTCCAGTAGGTTGATGCAGGCTGAGGGCACTGTCTGGTGGTCATGGCTGTCTATAGCAGGAATGCGTTTGCCGATAGCAGGGAGTAGAGAGCCGCCCTTCTGTAGATGGGTGCCAGGAACCAGAGGACAGGAGGGATGGTCCACTGGTGAATAAAAGAAACCTGGGTCATTTTCCCTCAACCCAGGCACCCTCTGGTTTTTCGATTCAGGAGCTATGGAGTCCTGGAGGCTGCAGAGAATGAAATAAGGCTGCCTCTTAGCAATGTCAAAACTTAGGACTTGGTCACGGAGGGGGCTCAGAATATCTGGGTGGTTAGTCCCATCCAGCCCCTCTCTGACACTCTGAGCTGAACAGATGAGATGTTTAGCCGTGGTTAAAAACGCATCGGTGTCCAGAGAGCCATGTCCATGTGAACAGCACTCAGCGGCTGCACCCAAGAAAAGAGAAGATTGCTCCAGCTGCTGGATCAAGACTCTCAGGCCATTTCGGAAAATGGGATCTCGATCTTGGCCCACATACCTGTTCATTACCTGCACTATGTGTGCAGCCCGACCCTGTAAATATGCCACACATCGGGGAAGCTCTCTGGGATCTCCACTTCTCAAAGCCCATGTAAAGAAGTCCAAGTGCTTGGTCATTTCCTTAATGGATACACTTAAGAACTCAGGAAGATAGAGAACATCATCAAAACACGCCAAGAGGCCTTCAGAGGCCCTGGCCCAGGCCTGAGGCAGGGCCCGCAGGGCAGCAGGGCTCCAGGCCAGACCAGAGCCCTGGGGACTCTGTGAGAAAAGCTGTTGCACTCTGACCACAATCCCCCAAAGCCCTGCCATGGCGGCCTCCATGTCTCTGCCAGTTTCTTGTTGGGGGCAGCAAACCAAGGCCAAGTGAGCCACTCTGAGCATCTGCTTGGCGTGGTCGTGGAAAGCAGCAAGGAAACACCCGAGGCTCTTCGGCAAGGCCTCGCCATCGCACAGGGAAGTGTCCGGGGTAGTGGCTAAGGCGACCTGGATCAGCCTTTGAAGAGGACTTCGCGTGTCTGTGAATGTGTCCAGGATCTGGCGGAGCAGCCCACTGCGGACTCCCTGGCCGACGGCCTCGGTCGCAGCCCGCAGCGCCGCGCGCTCCTCCCCGGGCTCCAGCCTTCCAGGGCCTGTCCCGGTAGGCCCGCCGATCCCGCCCAGGCTCCGGGCGCGGGCGTTCCGCAGCTCCAGCAGCCGGCCGCAGCGGGCCACCAGGCGCATCCTGTCGGGTGGCGCGGAGCAGGCGGCCAGGCGCATGCAGTGCCAGAGCACCGCGGCCAGCGGCGCGTCCAGCAGGCCCCGGCGCAGGGGCTCGGGCCCGGGCGTCGCCAGCAGCTCGTGGAGGCACCGAGTGAGGGCGCCGTTCCCAGTGAAGGCCTCGGGGGTCGCTGCGCGGGGCTCCAGCCGCTCCAGGAGCTCGCAAAGGGTATTCCTGGTCAGAACGTAAACGTGGCGCCGGGAAGCTACCAGCTGCGGATCGTGCCGGTGCCGGAGGTGGCCGCGGGCGGCCGCAAGCAGAGCGGAGACACAGCCCCGCAGCTGGCAGCCCGTGCGGCCCCAGCGCTCCTCCGGCCCGAGCGCCGTCAGGCCCCCCAGGCGCAGCAGCGCCGCGGCCAGGTCCGAGAAGGGGCCGTGCAGAGAGTCCGCATCGCCCGCCACCTCCAGCTCGTCCAGGCAGGTCAGGCACCAGCCGGCCGCCCGCACCATCTTCCTCGCCATTGCGGCATCTTCAAGGAGCAGGACCTGGTCAGGCATTAAAGGGAAGACAGAGTTGAAGATTCTTGTCACTTCTGGAATGATGGCTACTCCCTTCCCCAGGGTTACAAATAAACATCCTCCTAATCTCCCAAGACTAAAGCCAAAATAAGTCACTAAGGAGTGGTGTTTACAAGAAAGCATTTGGTGGGCGGTACCTATGGCACGGTGGGTAGGGCGCCAGCCCCATATATCAAGGGTATATACCTGGCCCCGCCAAACTGCAACAAAAAAATAGCCGGGCGTTGTGGCGGGCATTGTTGTTTGGCATTTGAAGCCGATAGGATTGTGACATGCAATGAAAAGTGGATTTCATATGACAACTGGTAATGACCAGCTCAGTGGTTGGGCCAAGAGGAACCTCCAAAGCACTCCCCCAAACCAAACTTGCACCCAAAAGAGGTCACTGTTTGATAGTCTGCTACTGGTATGATCCACTACAGCAGCAGTTCTCAACCTGTGGGTCGTGACCCACAGGAACTGTAATAAAGGGTCGTTGCATTAGGAGGGTTGAGAACCACTGCACTACAGCTTCCTGAATTCTGAATCCTGGGGAAACCATTACATCTGAGAAATGTCCTCAGCAAACTGATGAGATGCACCAAAAACTGCAATGCCTGCCACTGGCACTAGTCAACAAAAGGGGCCCAATTCTTCTCTGCAACAATCCCTGAGTGCATGTTACACAACCAACACTTCAATACTTGAACAAATTGGGCTACAAAGTTTTGCCTCATCCACAACATCCACCTGACCTCTTGCCACCCACTATCAGAGATGTTCTCTGGGGCAGGCATCAGCTGTGGGAATCACATGCCCCATCCACGCTCCACAGCGTTGAGCTCTCTGTCCAGGCCAGTCAGCCACCAGCTCTGACGTCAGCCCTTACCTTTGTGGTGTTCACCAGGATCTGCTGAGCTGTGGTCACTAGCTCCTCCCGGTGGTCCTGGCATTCTGGCTGAAGATGGAGCTTCTGTGCCACCAGTGTGATGTTTCTTCCAGACATTCTTAAAGACTCAAGGACAGGCCCCATTTCCTCCCTGAGCCACACCTCCTCAGAATCTTCTGCCAGCCTGGACAGACACATGACATTTGTAACTGTGATGTTACAAAAATGAAACATACCCACAGTGAAATTATGGTACACAGAAGTTGCCAAGCACTAAGCAGCAATAAAAGTGGAGATATAAGCCTATATTCAGGGCCATAGACGCTGCTCCATAGAGTGTTGAAAAAACAAAACATTACCAAGTTACAGAATAGCATGTATGCCAAGATCCCATTTCTTTTCAATTGTACACAGATCAACATAGAGAAGTATCTTTTTAGAAGGATGATCATATAACTATGGTTATATTGTATACTTTGGGGCCAGGTGCGGTGGTGGTCCATGCTTGTAATCCTAGCACTTTTGGAGGTCAAGGCAGGAGAATCACTTGAGGTCAGGAAGTTGGAGGTTACCATGGGCTATGAGGACACCACTGTACTCTAACTGGGGTGACAGAGTGAGACACTGTTTCAATAAATACATACATAAATAAAGTATGCTTTATTCTTTTTTGAATTTCTCTAATTTTCTCTGAAATGACCATGTGTAATTACTACAAAAACACACCTAATTCTTTTTTTTGGAGAGACAGATTTTCACTTATAGCCCTCGGTAGAGCGCAGTGGTGTCACACAGCTCACAGCAACCTCCACCTCCTGGGTTTAGGTGATTCTCTTGCCTCAGCCTCCCAAGTAGCTGGGACTGCAGGTGCCCCCCACAACACTGGGCTAT
>NW_003852543.1:1025785-1036814 GCF_000181295.1 Otolemur garnettii | reverse complement strand
CCATGTAAACATGAAGGAGGTAAAGTCTTCGTTTTTCTTTAGGGCTGCATAGTATTCCATGGTGTACATATACCACAGTTTATTGATCCATTCGTGGATTGATGGGCACCTGGGCTTCCTCCATGACGTGGCAATTATGAATTGTGCTGCAATAAACATTCTGATACAAGCATTCTTATTGTAATGTGATTTTTTATCTTTTGGGTATATACCTAATAGTGGAATTGTAGGATCAAATGGCAGGTCTATTTTTGGCTCTCTAAGTGTTCTCCAGATGTCTTTCCAAAAGGGATGTATTAAATTGCATTCCCACCAGCAATGTAGAAGTGTTCCCTTTTCTCCACATCCACACCAGCAACTCTGGTTCGGGGATTTTGTGATATGGGCTAATCTTACTGGAGTTAGGTGATATCTCAAAGTAATTTTGATTTGCATTTCTCTAATGATTAAGGATGGTGAGCATTTTTTCATATATCTATAGGCCGCACGCCTATCTTCTTTGGTGAAATTTCTTTTCAAGTTCTTTGCCCACCTTGCAATGAGATCACTTGGGTTTTTTTTTGTTTTTTGTTATGTTAATAAGTTTGAGTTCTCTATGGATTCTGGTTATTAAACCTTTGTCAGAGACAGAACCTGCAAATATTTTCTCCCACTCTGAGGGCTGTCTGCATGCCCTACTTACAGTGCTTTTGGCTAACATGCCTAATTTTTAAAATACAATTTCTAGAATCTCATTGCAATCCATGTTTTCAAGAGGGTAGGTTTTTATGTATAATAACAAAAATCAGTTTCCATGAACAAACACATGTTCACAGCAACTGTTTTCTTCATGTAACAAGTATTTCTTTCCATAATAATCCCTAATTCTGCAAGACATAAGAAAAGTCCCATTCCCTCCAGCTCCCATTCTTCATAGGTATTCTTTAGGAATGAGGTCGAGCTATGCGCCCTTGGAACTGTGGGCTGGGAGAACACGGGAGCACCAAAGGGAGTGACTGCTGAGAAGCTCCTCCCAGCTTTTTATCACTTACAGAGCAGCAGCCCTCACCTCTTCCTGTCCAACATCCCAGCTACCCTCCTGTGAAATATCCCCTGAGTTCCCAGCATACACAATCACACCACCAACCCCAAACAGCCTAGCACAGCAAAAGGTCAGAACACTGGGGGAAAGGGTTAGAGGGCAGAGAATGCTGTCTCCTTCCCTTCTTTTATTTTAACTCCTCAGCAGCTGCCGTTGACACTCAGGTCCTTCCACCCAATAATATGACTTTGTGCCATATCCTGACAGCCTAGCCTTCTGGTTTTTCTCATTTCTCAAGATTAAAATGGAGGTAAGAGAAACAAAGCTGCCAAGGATCAGAGTGCATGAGGTGTGGCATCCGCTTTGAGACAATTCAGTGGCTATGTCCTATTATGACCTGATTATAAGGTATACCCCAGGGAGAAAGCCCTTACCTGCAATGAAACTCCCCACTCTCCTCCCTCTTCCTTGAAGCCCTCACAACATTTTTGCTTCCTCTTTCCTCCATTCACTCCCATCCCTACTTTTAGATTTGGCTGAGATCGTTTAATATTCTTACTTTGGGTTTATAATTAGAATTTCCCATATCTTTGCATCTTCTCTTTCAAGAATTTGAAAGAGAAAGGTTAGAAAGAAGCTTGTGATGTTGGAGCGGAACTAGAGATATCAGTGTGATTTTTATCACATACATAGATATCAGCAGACAGATATAAATATGTACGTATATCAAAATATGTATGTATAAAAGATATTTGCACCAGATTATTTATTGCAGCTCAATTTGTAATAGCCAAATCATGGAAGAAGCCCAAGTGCCCACTGATCCATGAATGGATTAATAAATTGTGGTATATGTATACCATGGAATACTATGCAGCCTTAAAAAAGATGGAGCCATTACCTCTTTTATATTTACATGGAGGGACCTAGAACATATTGTCCTCAGTAAAGTATCTCAAGAATGGAGGAAAAAGTATCCAAAAGTATTCAGGACTTCTATGAAACCTACTTATATTTACTCACACTTTGTTATGAAAGATAGAACACAACTATAGCCCAGGATGAAGGAGAGAAATGGAGTGGGAAGGGAGGGGAGGGGGGAAGTTTGATAGAAGGAGGGTAAAAGGCGGGACCACGCCTATGGAACATATTGCAAGGGTACAAGTCAAATCTGTCAAGTGTAGAGCATAAATGTCTTAACACAATAATCAAGTAAATGGAGTGAAAGCTATGTTGACTGGTTTGATGTAACCACATCAGACTGTATAAAAAAAATTAACACGTACCTCATATATGCATAAATGTATTCATGATCTATGTGTATTTGACTTAATAAAAAAATATGTATGGGCGGTGCCTGTGGCTCATTGAGTAGGGCGCTGGCCCCGTGTACCAAGGGTGTGAGTTCAAACTCAGCCCCGGCCAAAGAATTGCCTAAGCCCAGGAGTTGGAGGTTGCTGTGAGCTGTGATGCCACAGCACTCTGCAAGGGCAACAAAGTGAGACTCTGACTCAACCCCCCCCCCCAAAAAATACGTATGTATGTATGAATATATATGAATATGTATTCAGGTACATAGAAATAAACATCAGTGTATGTGTAAGTATATTTCTTAGTTCTGTCTGCTGAGAGGCCCTAGGATCAATGATATCTCACTAATAATAAACACACCATGCCCAATCTAGTGGCCAGATCTTGTTTTTTAAACACCATTACCCCAGTAAAAGAGACAAGAGCTCCTTGGGAAAGAGATTGATTCCAAGGCAGATGCCAGAAAAATAGAAAATGAGCCTGGAAAATAAGGAAATGCCTTTTAGAGGTTGGAGACATGGCAAAGGACAAAGAAATCAATTTGGAAAGCACCTCTAACAACCAAACCCAACCTCTGAAAGGCATACATAATGTTCTATGAGGTTTAAGTTAATGTGGAATTAAAATACAAGACCACAATAGCACAAGTGTGAAAGAAAGACAGAGTTAACATGTCCCAAAGTCCTTGCATTGTCTCTAAATTGATAGAAGTGCTAATTGATTTTAGAGTCTAAAAAGTCAAGAATTTATGTTATAATAAGCTAATGAGTTTACAATATTAAAAGAATAAAAGAATGTATAACTGCCAAGCTAATAGACAAGAAATAGAATAATAATCTGAGTAATATTAAAGAAGGCAAGAAAGGAGAAAATAGTTACAGAAAATAGATAGGACAATTAGGAAACCAATAGGAAGATGATATATTTATACCCAAACAGTTGAGAAATTATCTGAAATGCAATTGGACTTATATATTCCAATGATAATACAAGGATTTCCAGATTAGGGGAAAGACACAAATAAAAGGTCACAGACTAATAGAAAACAAAAAAATAGGAATGAGATACCATGCAAATACTAACCTATAGTATCTAGAAAAAGCAGACTTTAAGGCAAGAACAATTATTAGATACAAAGGGGCACATCTCATAATAATAAAAGAATCAATTTATGGCTGGGTGGCCATAGCTCAGTGGTTAAAGCACCCGCCACATGCTCTGGGGCTGGTGGGTTTGAACCCGGCCAGGCCTGCTAAACAAAAACAAACAAACAAACAAATAGCTGGGTGTTGTGGCAGGCACCTGTAGTCCCATCTACTAGAGAGGCTGAGGTATGAGAATCACTTGAGCTCAAGAGTTGGAGGTTGCTATGAGCTATGATGGCATAGCACTCTACTGAGGATGACAAAGTGAGACTTTGTCTCAATGTTTAAAAAAGGAGTCAATTTAATGCAACAATGTAACAATTCTAAATTTGTAAGCAGTTTATCATATAAGCTCAATGTATGAAAACACATAGTAACAAAACTAAAAGGAGAAATAAATCCACAATCCTGATAAAGATTTTTAGCATGCCTTTTTTAACCAAAAAATAAAACAACAAAAAAACTATAGGGATAGAATTTATGAGCATATTAGTTTGCTCAAAATGATATACAGAAAACACTGCACTTAGTAATTTAGAATATATGTCTATTCCAGGTTACATGGAACATTCGCAAATATAGACCATATGCTGGGCCTCATAACATGGCAAAAAAAATATGCATTTATTGGACAATGATGTCAGAAATAAGAACTAAAATCCCCAAATGCATATCCAGGAGAGATTGAAGTTGGAAGTGGAGAGAGATGTGTTAAACCATCATGTTTCCAGGACTACTGGGATGCTTATGCTGACTATATAGGGTACATCCCTGTATAGGCACTGTCACAGAGACTACAGGGTACATCCCCGAAGGCACTGTCACAGAGACTACAGGGTACATCCCCAAAGGCACTGTCACATACACCCTCATCAAGAGAACAGCGCCCCTTGGGGGATGTGCAGTGCAGGGGCCCTCCCTGTTTACTGATCAGTGGGCCTGGGTTATGTATACACACATATATATACATGTGTATTGATAGATATACAGATATTTCTTCATATGAGTTTAAGAAAAGGAAAAATGGAAAGATAGGGAAGAAAAAGGGTAAGAGGTGTGAAAAGAAGAGCAAGAAAAGAAAACTATCTTGAAGCAATATACAGTGTACCAAGTGTTCATGGTGGTTATTTCTGGCCTGTAGACTTACAGTTAACTCTTTCTGTCTTTCAGCTCATTTATATTCATCATGCGTTTGTTGTTCACCATGTGATTCGCTTATAAGCAAAAGGAAACACACGCCACGTTGGCCTCTTCTTTTAGGGCCCTGCTGCCAAACTCTGGTCTGTGGGTGCTGATGGACAAGTTCCTTCTAGCCTCCTGAGAGCTTACCCAGCAGAGGAAAAATCTGGAATCTGCAGCCAAACACTTAGTGCATTTTTTGCTGATTGCATCCATTTGGCCCTCCCTGAGAGCAGCTTAAGGAGCTGCTTTGAAAGTCAGAGGAGTCAAACCTGTGTCCAAATGCGAATTATTTGCAGTATTGCCCTAATAGATGGGCTGGACCATTTCCCATGGTCCTGAGCTTGGATAATTCTCAGTATAAATAATTTACCTTGCCAGCAACAGACCATACTAGAAAAGCATTTGCACAGAAACAGATAAAAATGATGTTTGATTCTCTCAAAATCTAGTGTGCCTTTTTGTGTGTTTCTGTGTGAAGAACACAGCTATGACTTGTATTTTTCCTTACAAATGCAAACAATGTAACCTAATTGTTAACCCTCATATAAAGCTGAAATTTTGAAAATTTGAAATGCAAACAATGTAACCTAATTGTAACCCTCATATAAAGCTGAAATTTTAAGAAATGCATTGTGGGCTCAGCGCCTGTAGCTCAAGCAGCTAAGGCGCCAGGCACATACTCTGGGGCTGATGGGTTCAAATCCAGCCTGGGCCCACCAAACAACAATGACAACTACAACCAAAAATAAAAAATAAAAAAATAGCCAGGCGCTGTGGGAGGTGCCTGTAGTCCCGGCTACTTGGGAGCCTGAGGCAAGAGAATCACTTAAGCCCAAGAGTTGGAGATGCTGTGAGCTGTGATGCCACGACACTCTACTCAGGGTGACAGCTTGAGACTCTGTCTCAAAAAAAAAAAAAGAAATGCACTGTGCTAGGAAAATTGGGATGTTCAAAGCAGTATTAAATTATTATTATGATTACTGTTCCCAAACTCCTAAATAAATTATTATAAATATTTTGGCAATTTTCTTTCCATAATTTATTTTCTTTTTACACAATTGAGGTAATATCATGTCCATATAGCTCCCCCTGCCCCCACCCCAGCTCCATATCTTTTTGAAAAATTGTGGTAAAATATAATGAAATAAAGTTTGCCATTTTAATCATTTTTAGGTGGAAAGTTCAGTATCATTAAGTGTAGTCAGATTGTTGGGCAACCATCACCATCATCAATCTCTACAACTCTTTTCATCATCGCTAACTCAAACTCTCATACCCCTCAAATATCAAGTCCCCATGACTACCACCCCCAGACTTTGGGAACCACCATCCCACTTTCTGTCTCTATGAATTCAGCTCCTTTAGGCCCCTCATATAAGTGGGATCATGCAGTATTTGTCTTTTTGTGAGTGGCTTTTTTTACTTAGCATCCTGTCCTCAGGGTTCACCGATGTTGTAGCAAGTGTCAGAATTCCCTTTCTTTTTGAGGCTGAGTAATATTCCATCCTATGAATATGCCACATTGTGTTGGTCCGTTCATCCATCAGGGACATTGGCTCGTTTCTACCTTATGCCCCATTGTGAATAATGCTGCTACGAACACGAGTGTCCAAAAGTCGGTTCAAGCCCCTACTTTCAATTCTTGTGAGTATGTACCCAGCAGTGGAATTGTTGAATGTTCATTCTATTTTTAATGTGAATTCTAGCTTTTTGAGAACCCATGTACAGTTTTGAATACTCTTTTTATCTAATTCTCTTAACTTTTGAGCATGAAGTTTTCAACAATATTTTTGTAACTTTTAATTTTTCTATAATTTCAAACTTACAGTACAAAAAGACTTTAATATATCCTTCAACCAGATTCGCCAATTGTTACCACTTTCCTACATTTGCTGCTTCTTTTTTTTTTTTGTAGAGACAGAGTCTCACTTTATTGCTCACAGTAGAGTACTGTAGTGTCACAGCTCACAGCAACCTCCAACTCCTGGGCTTAAGTGATTCTCTTGCCTCAGCCTCCCGATTAGCTGGGACTGCAGGCGCCCACCACAATGCCCTGCTATTTTTTTATTGCAGTTTGACCAGGGCCAGGTTTGAACCCGCCACCCTCAGTATATAGGTCTGGCGCCCTACCAACTGAGCCACAGGCGCCACCCTCTACATTTGCTTTATTATTTCTCTCTGTGTCTCTATGAGGGCTATGTGCATGTGTGTGTGTGTGTAGACAGTTCTAGGCATGATGCTCCTTTATCCCAAAATGATGTAGTGTGAATTCCCTGAAAACAAGAACATTCAGTTTTATAACTATGGAACAATCATCAAAATCAGGAAATTAAACATTTATATAGTACAGATCCTCCTCCACTTACAATGGGGTTATGTTCCAATACATGCATTGGAAGTTGAAAATATCATAAATCAAAAACGCATTTAATTCACCTAACCTACTGAATACACCTAACCATCTTAGTTAAACATGCTCAGGACACTTTCATTAGCCTATAATTGGGCAAAATCATCTAACACAAAGCCTATATTATAATAAAGTGTAGAGTATCTCAGGTAATTCATGGACTCCACTGAAAAACAGAGCAATTGCTTGGGTATTCAAAGTACAGTTTCTATGGAATATGGGCTGCTTTTGCACCATAGTGAACTCAAAAAATTGGAAGTTGAATCATTGTAAATTGGAACTGTCTATCTATTTTCTTATCCAAAGCCAATATTCAACTTTTGTCAATTGTCCTCAATCTGAGAATGTGCATTGTATTTAACTGTCAAGTTTTATGATGGGCAGACTTCTAAAGATGCACTCCTCCCTCTCCTCCCACCCCGAGATTCTTGTCCCCTGGTTAGTAAAACAAACAAAGAGCTAGATACTTCTCTGCAGAGACTTTGCAGATGTAAAGTTACTAATCATCCCAACTCAAAGTAGGGAGAATATCCTGGTCTACCTATGTAAACCTGTGTATTCACACAAGCCCTGAATGGAAGAAGAGGATGGCAGAAGAGTGACACAGAGAGAGAGGTATGGAAGGAGAAGTGGGAGAGATTCCAAGAGGGAGGTGAATTTCTCCTGCCCTTGCTGGGGTGGGAGTGGGGACATGAAATTAAAGGAAGCCTCAAAGAGCAGAGCCCAATCCCTGACTGACAGCCAGCAAGAAAAACAAAGATGTCAGTCCTGCAACCACAAGGAGCTAGATTCAGTCAACCCCTGGATGAAGCTATATCACATGAAATAAGCCAGGAATAGAAAGCTAAACATTGCACAAACTTACTCCTATGTGAAAGCTAAAGGAACATTGATCTCATAGAAGTAAAAAATAGAACCGGTGACATTAGGGTCCAGGAAGGGTGAGGGAAGGGAAAGATAAGAAGAGATGTATTCAAGTATAAAAAATTACCACTAGATAGGAGTGCTACGCTCTAGTGGCCTGTATTACCGTAAAACTACTAGAGTTAACAATAATATATAGTTTAAAATCCTAGAAGGATGATACTGAATCTTCCCAACACAAAGAAATGATAAATATTTGAGATGATGGATAGTCTAATTCCCCTGATCTGATCACTATGCATTATGTGTATCACAACATCACTACGTCACTCCCATGAATATGGACGATTATTATTTGTCAATTAAATAAATTAAAAAGCGTATTACCTTCTCAGAGCGTTCTGCTGTGATTAGTATAAAGCCTTTGTTCTGCCTTGCTTCCCCTTTCAGAGAACCTCCCCAAACATGATTTCTACATAATTAGGGCTGGAGTATCAGGAAGCAGCCCTCACCCCAGAGGAATCCTGTGAGGAAGAGCTCCCATCCGCCAAAACTGGGCAAGAGCACAGTGTCCCTGGGACTTAGTTATCGCTAGAATAGCTCCCGAGATTTTCTCTGTCTTTTTTTGACCTTTATTATTATATGAAGAGCACATGCCAGTTATTTGCAGAAAGTCCTTCCATTTGGGTTTGTCTGATGTTTTATTAATAGATTTAGGTTATACATTTGGGGACACAATTCTCCAGGAGTGACATTGTGTTCTCAGTGCATATCAATCTCAGCAGAAATGTGATGCTGGTTGTCCCAATAATGGTAACGTTAATCACTTGGGTAATGTGATACCGGCCAGGACTCTCCTCTGTAAAACTATGTTCCCCTTGAAATTAATAAAAACATGCAGAAAGATACCTCGAGACAATATAAACATCCTGCTTCTCCATCAAACTTCTGCTAACAAATTTTAGCATCTATTGATGACCTTTGCCAGAAAGAATTATTATTATGATGGCTGCCAAATGAAAATTACCCAACTCCATGAATCATTCTACATTCATTAGCTGTCATTTTTCTACAAGGAGGAATATTATCTGCTCCTTTCTTTATTCATTTATTAGCAATATGGGCTCAATGATTCTTCTTTTATTGCATGGTTTTGTTTTGTTTTGTTTTGTTTGAGACAGGAGCCTCAAGCTGCCCCCCTGGGTAGAGTGCCGTGGCATCTCAGCTCACAGCAACCTCCAACTCCTGGGCTCAAGCGAGTCTCCTGCCTTACCCTCTCCCAAGTAGCTGGGACCACAGGCGCCCGCCACAATGCCCGGCTATTTTTTGGTTGCAGCCGTCATTGTTGTTTGGCGGGTCCGGGCTGGATTCGAACCCACCACCTTGGGTGTAGGTGGCTGGCGCCTTAGCCACTTGAGCCATAGGCGCCGAGTCATTGCATGGGTTTTAATGTTAGATCATTTTTATTTTGATGCTCAAATGATCCCATTTGGGGCTGTATTTGTCCCAAATTTTTCCCTTCAGACTGGCTCCTGTGTCCCTTGGATATGTCCCCATTTATAAATTTTTTTTTTTACCATTTTCTTACTTTCCTATAAATCATATAGTCTAGGCTCATTTTTTACTTTTCTTACCCTTTAATGAGCCATTTCTCCAAAGATTCCAGGCTCTGTTTAGTGGCATTTAGAAAGTGCGATCTGGGTGACAGGTATCCTCCCGGCTACCAGGGTACCATTGCTTCTAGGTCTTTTTAGTAGACAGAGCAAGGAAACACGCACATGTACACAAGCATATGTACACACATACAGAGACACACAAATATACTGTTTTTAAATAGGAGTTCATGCTGATACCTCCATTTTAATCCAATACCAAAGGATTCTTCCTGACCTCCCCTCATTCTGTATTTGTTATCTCCCTTCTCCCTTAGTAAGAAAGCTGGCTCCCAGTAGCCTGAGTACACCTCCTCATTTGTTTTGTGAATATAGAGCACAGAAAGTACTCCCAGAATTGTTTGCCCACATCACTTTGAAAAACACAAGCCAAATAAGTGGAGTTCAAGATATAGATTTTTTTCACCATTAGATAAAATGTTAATAGTGAGGTACCTTGCCCAAAAGTTATTTGTAATTGTTCTTTTCTTTTTCTTTCTTTTCTTTTTTTTATTAAATCATAACTTTGTATGTTGATGCATTTATGGGATTCAGGGTACTGCTTCAATATAGGTGAAATGTTTACATTGAACTAAGTAACACATCCATCACAGTTATACTCATTTCTTAATAGTATTGAAATGTACCATTGCATCATGCACATTAGGTGAGGTCCCCCCAAATACCCTCCTCCCATATTCCCCCTCACCTCCCCTCTCTCTTCTCTTCCCTTCTACTTTTTGGACTATAGTTATGTTTTCTCACTCATCAGTATGAGTGAATGGATACTTGGATACTTTTTTTCCTATTCTTGAGATACTTCACTAAGAATATGTTCCAGCTCCATCTAGGTAAACATAAAAGATGAAGTCTCAATCTTTTTATGATTGTATAGTATTCCATGGTGTACATATACCAAAATTTGTTAGTTCATTCATGGGTTGATAGGCACTTGGGCTATTTCCATGTCTTGGCTATTATGAATTGGGCTGCAATAAATATTCTGGTGCAAATATCTTTGTTGTAAAATAATTTTTGATCATCTGGGTGATCCTAGTACAGGAATTGCAGGATCAAATGGTAGGTCTACTTTTAGTTCCTTGAGTTTTCTCCAAATTTCTTTCCAAAAAGGTTGTATTAGCCTACTTCCCACCAGCAGTGTAGAAGGGTTCCCTCTCTCTGCATCCAAGCCAACATCGGTAGTTTTGGGATTTTGTGATGTGGGCTAATCTTACTGGAGTTAGATGATATCTCAAAGTGGTTTTGATTTGTATTTCTCTGATAATTAAGGATGATGAGCATTTTTTCATGGGCTTGTAGGCTATGCACCTGTCTTCGTTGGAGAAGTATCTGTTCAAGTCTCTTGCCCATATGGAAATGGGGTTATTTGTTCTTTTCTTATTGATTAATTTGAATTCTCTGTAGATTCTAGTTATCAGACCTT
>NW_003852543.1:1023138-1025351 GCF_000181295.1 Otolemur garnettii | reverse complement strand
CTGAAGTCTGGTAATGTGATACCTCCTGAATTGTTCTTATTTCTGAATAATATATTTGCTATTTGTGTTTTTTTCTGATTCCATATAAAATGAAGTACTATTTTTTCAAGTTCTTTAAAGTATGACAATGGTGCTTTAATAGGGATTGCATTAAATCTGTAAATTGTTTTGGGTAGTATGGACATTTTAACAATGTTGATTCTTCCTAGCCATGAGCATGGTATGTTTTTCCATTTGTTAATATCTTTGGCTATTTCTTTTCTCAGAGTTTCAGAGTTCTTCATATACAGATCTTTCATGGCCTTTGTTAAGTAAATTCTCAGATATTTCATCTTCTTTGGCACTATTGTAAAAGGAATAGAGTCCTTGACTATATTTTCAGCTTGGCTGTTGTTGGCATATATAAAAGCTACTGACTCGTAAGTATTGATTTTGTATCCTGAGACGCTGCTGTATTCTTTGATCACTTCTAAGAGTTTTAAAGTTGAGTCCCTAGATTTTCCAGGTATAGGATCATATCATCAGTGAAGAGTGAGAGTTTGATCTCCTCTGACCCTATTTGAATACCTTTGATCACTTTCTTTTGCATGATTGCGATGGCTAAGACTTCCATTACTATGTTGAATAGCAGTGAAGACAGTGGGCATCCTTGCCTTGTTCCTGATCTGAGTGGAAATGTTTTCAATTTTATACCATTCAATATGATATTGGCTGTGGGTTTGCTGTAGATGATCTCTATCAGTTTAAGAATTGTCCCTTCTATGCCTATTTTCTTAAGAATTCTGATCATGAAAGGATGCTGGATATTATCAAAAGCTTTTTCTGCATCAATTGAGAGAATCATGTGGTCTTTGTTTTTTATTTTATTGATTTGATGTATTATATTTATAGATTTGGGTATGTTGAATCAACCCTATAACCCTGGGATAAAACCAACTTAATCATGTAAAATTTTTTTTGATGTGTTGTTGAATTCTGTTTGCTAAGATCTTATTGAATATTTTTGCATCAATATTCATTGATGATATTGGTCTATAATTTTCTTCCTTTGTTGGAGCCTTTCCTGGTTTGGGGATCAGGGTGATATTTGCTTCATAGAATGTGTAGGCAAGTAGTCCTTTTTCTATGCTTTGTAAAGTGTTGTATAATATAGGCACTAGTTCCTCTTGAAAGGTTTGCTGGAACTCAAAGCCATCTGGTCCCAGACTTTTCTTTCTTGGGAGATTTTGTATTGTTGATGCTATTTCAGTGATTGATATAAGTCTATTCAAGATTTCTAATTCTTTCTGGTTGAGTCTAGGAAAGTGGCATGTTTCCAGGTATTGGTCCATTTCCTTAAGATTTTCATATTTCTGGGAATAGAGATTTTTGTAGTAATCATTGAGGATTTTTTTGAATTTCTGCAGAGTCTGTTGCTATTTCTCATTTATTGTTTCAGATAGATGATATTAGAGATTTTACTTTTTTATTTCTGGTTAGGTTACCCAAAGGTTTATCAATTTTGTTAATCTTTTCAAAAAACCAACTTTTTGTTTTGTTGATCTTCTGAATGATTCTTTTGTTTTCAATTTCATTTGATTCTTCCCTAATTTTGGTTAATTCTTTCTTCTGCTGGGTTTGGAGTTGGAATGTTCTTCCTTTCCAGTTGCTTGAGATGATCCATTAAATTGTTGGTGTCTTCTCTTTCTGTTTTCTTGATGAAGGCTTCTAATGCCATAAATTTCCCTCTTAGGACTGCCTTTGCAGTATCCCACAGGTTTTGATAATTTGTGCCTTCATTATCATTTTGTTCCAAAAATTTGGTGATTTCCTTCTTAATCTCTTCTTTGGCCCAGCTATCATTCAGTCTAAGATTATTTAGTTTCCATGACTTTGTTTGAGTATGAAGATTCCTATTGCTATTGAGTTCAAGTTTTATTCTATGGTGGTCCAAGAAGATACAAGGAATAATTTCTAGGCTTTTAAATTTTCTGAGGTTAGACTTGTGTCCTAGGATATGATCTATTTTGGAGGATGACCCATGGGCTAATGAGAAGACTGTATATTCAGTTGTATTAGGGTGAAATGTTCTGTAGAGTTCCGTAAAGTCCATTTGTTCTAGGGTCAGGTTGAATATTTCTTTGTTTAGTTTCTTCTTGGAGGATCTATCCAAAACTGTCAAAGGGGTGTTAAAATCTCCAACTATTGGCTCAGCGCCTGTGGCTCAAGTGGCT
>NW_003852543.1:1013562-1022892 GCF_000181295.1 Otolemur garnettii | reverse complement strand
ATATCAAGTTGTTCATTTCCATTAGGGTCTGTTTTATGAATTGAGGAGCATTCTGGTAGGGTGCATATATGTTAATTATCAAAATCTCTTCATGTTGTGTGTTTCCCTTGACAAATATGTAGTGATCTTCCTTATCTTTCTTTATCTTTGTTGGTTTAAAGCCAATTGTATCTGCTATTAAAATTGCAACCCCTGCTTTTTTCTGGTTTCCATTTGCCTGTATTATACAAGTCCATCCCTTCACCCTGAATCCATTTTTATCCTTTAAGGTAAGGTGAGATTCTTGTATACAATAGATATCCAGTCTGAGTTTATGTATCCAGTCAGCCAGCCTGTGCCTCTTTAAAGGACAATTTAAACCATTCACATTAATTCAGAGAATTGATAAGCCTGGTTGTGTTTTGGGTGTCATGATTTTCGGATGCCCAATGGAAATTTTTAATCCTTTCACCACTGTGGAACTTGGGTTTTGTTCAAAAATTTCCGGGTGAGTTTACTTTGGAGGTAGAGTGTTGTGCTGGTCATTGTGGAGAATGGGTCTGAGAATATCCTGGAGAGCTGTTTTAGTTATGGCAAATTTCTTCAACATGTCTATGTCATTAAGTATTTGATTTGTCTATCGCAAATGAAACTCAGTTTAGCTGGATACAGGATCCTGGGCTGGAAGGTATTTTGTTTTAGGAGATTGAAGGTCGATGACCATCTTCTTTGGCTTGAAATGTTTTGTCTGAGAGATCGGCAGTCATTCTGATATTTCTCCCTTTGCAGGTGATGCTTTTCTTATATCTGGCTGCTTGCAGAATTTTCTCCTTAGTCTTAACTTTGGCAAAGTTAGTCACAATGTGTATAGGAGATGCTTTATTTGGATTGAGTCTTGCTGGGGTTCTAAAACTGTCTGCTATCTAAAGTTCCGTATCTCTTGCAATGCTTAGAAAATTCTCCTCCAAAATCTCTTGGAGTAGAGCATCTGTACCTTTGGGTCTATCCTCTTCTCCTTTGGGAATTCCTATAAGATGAATGGTTTGATCCTTTGGAGTGATCCACAGCTCTCTCAGGGAATGATCAGTTTTTGCTCTCCATTTGTCTACCTCTTTGAGTGTTTGGGAACATTCAAAAACTTTGACTTTAGTTTTAGAGATACTTTCTTCTGCCTGGTCAACTCTATTACTGAGGGTTGTACTCTATTTTGGAAGTCCTCAACTAACTTTTTCATTTTCTTGAGCTCTGCTATCTCTTTTCTCATTATGTCCATATCTTTGGTGACTTGGGCTTTGACTTTAATTTCAGCTGGAGCCAGTGGACCACACCCCCACCTACCAGTCTCAGTCCACTGCCTGGCAAGCCACTGTTTGCAGGCTTTGGTAGAGTCAGGGTACCACACTCCACCCACAGGTCTCAGTCCTCAGCTGGTAAGCCTTTGCTCACCAGCCCCACTGGAGACAGGGGACAATGGCCTAGCCCTCAGGTCTTTGTTCACCCAGTAAGCCACTGCTCAAGGGTTTTGTTAGAATCAGGGGACCAGGCCCTTGCTCTCAGGTCTCAGCCTCTCAGTCCATGCCTAGCAAGCCTCTGCTCACTGGCTCAGCAGGGGCTGGGGACCAGCCCTATCTACCAAATTCAGTGCACATGGGGCAACCATTCTCTTGCTGTGGGTGCTATCAGAGGTGGGGGTTCTGCACCCCATCCTGCTAGACACAGCCCAAACCGAGGGTCAACACCACCACTGGCCAGGCATAGTCATAACCAGGGGACTGCTCCTCCTCCCGCTGCTGAGTGTCCCTTTCTTCCCACACCCTCTTTCTTCCCCATTAGTCACAGATTCTGTCCTGATGGTTGGCAGTCCACACTATGCCTAGTTCCTCAGGACAAGATCAAACACTCTGTGCTCAGCAGGGGGCAGAAATTTAGACCACCATGCAAGGGAGAAAGGGTGGATTAGGAGTTTGGACTTGTGGGGGAAAATATCTGTTCAATTTTATACCTGGCAGGGTAGTGTCTAGGTTCATAAGTGGGACCTCCCTAGAGAATGAGACCTGGTATTTAGCGGCTCTCTCCAGCAAGGTAAAATGAGAGGTCTTTTGTTCTCTGCTTATTCACAGATAACCCGTGGCAGGCCTCCTGTTTGGGGGAGGGGTCTCCAGTCCTCTAGTTGATAGGCTTTGAACCCATAATTTGTTTTCTTGAATGCTCTTCCTTGGAGTTACAGCTTGCCGGACTTCTTTCTTGGCTCAGCTCCCCACCTTTGGATTCATAGAGTCCGATTCCATCCAGTTTTTCTTCCTCTGCTCAGGAGCCTCTGCTGAGGGTTGCTACCAGTCGGCCATCTTCCCAGAATTCCCCCTGTAATTGTTCTTTTTATTTTTTTCTTCAGTGTGATTATGTTATTAATTTATAATCCAGTCAGATACATTGGTTAATGTTTACTTTTTATTTTAGTTTTTCCCCCATGCATGAAGATTTAAATGTTTTTGCATATGAAAAAACATTAATATGGTTTCCAAAATTATACAAAAAATTGAGTCAGAGAAGTGTCCTCTCTCTCCCACTCATCACCTCCTTTCCATCCCGCTGATGTCTCTGAGTAACCAATCTGTTTGGTCTTTGCTGTGTTTCTTTTAGCAACAATAAGATCATGTATGTTTCCTTATTTCTCCCTTCTTTCTTATACTAAAAGTAGCATACTGTCATGGGCAGGTTCTGGGATGGAGACTCAGAGATGGAGCTTAGGAGTGGGAGGTTTACTAGAGTGTCCCAAGGCTGACCCCTGTGAAGGGAAGGGACAGAGTAGGTTTGGACAGACAGAGAAGCTGAGCTGTGATGTGACCTTGCTTGTGGCCTCAGCTGACCTTATGGGGAATTCTGAAACTGGAAAGATCCTTCAGAGCTGTTCCAGGTCACATGGACTGTCAGGGGTCTTTATACCCTACATCTATTAGTCACTGGATGTGGGCCACCTAGGAAGGGACATGACCTTAGGTGAGGCAGTTCTCTTAGCCAAGGCAGGCTGACAGCTCAGGGCTTTCTACCAGCACCACTAACTCCTCCATTCCTGAAGGGGACCTGGTGGAGCATCACAACATCTACCACACAGACTACACATTCTCTTACACACTTTGTTTCTCACTTATCATTATATCTTAGAGATTACTCCAGATCTTCCTTGTTTTTAAACAGCTTTACAATATTATTTCAATGTATGGGTGTACTATTGTTTATTCAACGAATCTCCTACATATGGGCAACTGTGTTGCTCCAAATTTTTTTTGTTACAAATATTGCTGAGATGAACAACCTTGTGTATCTGAATTGATTGCCATACTGATGGAAGTGTGTCTGCAAGATAAATGCCTATGACCTCATTCTGTATGTCCTTTGCCCATTTCCCCCTACCTTATATAATCATGGTACACTCACCAAAACTAAAAAGTTAACCCTGGCACATCACTGTTAATTAAATGACCAGTTTGGGTTTCACAAGTTTTTCCACTGCTATCATTTTTCTGTTCTGGGATCCAACCAGAATATCATGTTGCATTTAATCAGCTTGTTTTCTTAGTCTCCAACCTGTGACTGGCATCTGGCTTTGAGCATTTCTGGGCTTTTTATTCAATTCCATTGGTCAATCTGCCCCTTTATGGAACAATGTCACACTACTTTCATTATAGAGTATCTAGAATATGCTTTAATATCTAATAGGCTAGTCCATAGCTTTTTATTCCAGGGTCCTTCTAGTTTTTCTTACATGTTTAATGTTTCAGCTTTTCAAGCTCTACTTAATAAAAAAGCCTGTGGAATTTTTATAGGATTGTATTAAATTGATGGTGGAGCTAAGATTCAAACACAGAGGCTTAACTCCAGCACCCACATTAAATTTTATGATAGTACTTAATTTTCATTTATAGAGTTCAGTTTTGCTGTTATAACCAGGCTCCTTTATATTAACCCTGGAACTGGAATTTAATGTGGGAGTAATTTGCATGCAGCTTTATTAATAAAGAATCAGGCCCAAATGCACTGAATGACAAATATGACAATTATGTTTAGATGACTCTGAAAATTCTTATTTCTATAATTAAACAGATTTAATCTGTGAAACAAAATAAGAATGATTCCAGAAACCTTTTGGTGGGACACTGAATTGCTTCTTATTGGAAAGCTTGGTCAACTAATTCTGAAATATTTGCACACACACCCCAAGTAATAAATAACAACCTCATATTAAACAGATTTGCTTTGTGTTTTATCAATTTTACCATTTTCACCTCCTGACTTCTTTTCAAAAGCAGTGAAGAAGACTACATTAAGCCTCTGGTTGTGCATTCCTTATTCTGCAAATTTGTCAGAATAAAGGGCTTGAATTCTTGGAAAGTATTACCTTTTGGCAACTTGCACAAAGTCTTCACTAGCGTTAGCCAATTCCTCTGCCATCTTCTCCAAAGAGGCAAATACTTCATTCTCTGCATCTTTGCTCTCCATTGAGATGAACAGATGGCAAAGCTGAACAATCATTGGTGAGATGATTCTCTCAATGTCTTTGTTCTGTGTCATGGAGCTGATGTCATCCAGGAGGAAGGATTCCATCTCTTCCAGTCTGTATATGGAAGTTATGACATGGTTTAGCCCTGGCTCACAGATACGTAAGATGGCTTCTCTATAACTTGATGTTCACCTGATTTTACTTCTATGATGGGAAAGAAATAAAAAATGTTAAAGGGGATTATTTTCAGACCACACACATATGAACTAGGATGCAGAAATATATGTATATTAAAAAGTAGGGCAAAGACACAGTGTGACAGGTTTAGAGGAAGGCAAACAGGATGGTGAATGGACTCACAAACTGTGAATTAGAGACAGTTTAAGAAATGCTAAAGTTAATTATAAAGATACGGTTGAAGTCACCAATATTTGTAGCACTACATACAGTAGAGGGAACAGGTTTTGCTTAACTTTTACCCTAGGGAGCTTCTCAGAACAAGGGTGAAAGCCATGTAGCAACAGAAAGTTTTCCTTCAGATTGCATCTCAAAGCAAAATTCTCCAAGAACCTAGAAGCTTCTTCCCTTGGCAAGATACAAAGCTATATGACAACTTGAGGATACTATATGCAAATTTCAAATATTTTGTGGGTGGATAGACAAATTTTCAAAGCCAAAATTCTACAATTTGTTCAATTTCATTCTGTCGACTCGGTGCCTGTGGCTCAAGTGGCTAAGGCGCCAGCCACATACACCTAAGGTGGCAGGTTCGAATCCAGCCTGGGCCTGCCAAACAACAATGACAGCTGCAACCAAAAAAAAATAGCTGGGCATTATGGCGGGCACCTGTGGTCCCAGCTACTTGGGAGGCTGAGGCAGGAGACTCACTCGAGCCCAGGAGTTGGAGGTTGCTGTGAGCTGTGATGCCACAGCACTCTGCCCAGAGGGACAGCTTGAGGCTCCATCTCAAAAAAAAGAAAGAAAGAAAGAAAGAAAGAAAGAAAGAAAGAAAGAAAGAAAGAAAGAAAGAAAGAAAGAATTTCATTCTGTCACTCAAAACCTCCTCCAAATGGAGACTAAATGAGGAAGCTCAGACTTGCTCTTTTGATTAGGATGTAATAGCTTATGACAAGCCAAAGTCCCTGCTATAATGTCTAGAAAAGTCAGATAAATTATTAAAATTATATTCCACAACACATCAGAGATCTGTAGAAGGAAGGACTATGACATGGGACTAAAATCTCTGAGAGAAGAGAATGTTTGAGAGATGAGATAGTATAAATGATTATTTATATTTTTAGTGGCATTTGCTGATTCTGGGTGCATGCTGAGGAATAGGGCCTGAATCAATCAAAAATCCAGTGCTGGGGGACAAATAAGTTTTATAATTAAAAACTTCCTACCTAGACACATTAGGTAGTCCAACTGCTGAAAATCAAATGCAAAGAAAAAAATATTAAAAGATCTGGAGTAAAAAAGGACTGACTTGTTAAAGAAGCAATATTGAAACTGGTAGATGACTTCTCTACACAAACAAAAGAATCCAAAAGACAATGGAATGGCACCTCTAAAGTTAAAAAAGAAAACAATTTACCTAGAAACGTGTACCTAATGAAAATGTTTTTTAAAATACTGATGGATTTATTTATAATAACTAAGATATGGAATCTACCTAATTCTCCATTAACAGATGAATGGATAAAGAAACTGTGGCATTTGTACGTAATAGAATACTATTCAGCCATAAAGAGAATGAAATCTGTCATTCACAGCAACAGGAATGAGCCCAGAGGATGTTATGCTAAGTGAAATAAGCCAAACACAGAAAGATAAATATTGCACCTTCTTATTCATATGAGGAAGCTAAAAAAGTCAATCATATAGAAGTAAATAGTAGAATAGTGACTACCAGAGGCTAGGAAGAGTATGGGGGAGGGGGATACAGGAAAGATGGTTAAAGAATAGAGAACTACAGTTAGATAGGACGAATAAGACCTAGTGTTCTATATCACTAATGGGTGACTATAGTTAACAATAACTTACTGTGTATTTCAAAAGAGCCAGAAGAAAAAACTTTAAGTGTTTCCAACACAAAGAGATGATAAATGTTTGAAGTGATAGATGTACTAATTATGATTTGACCATTATACATCATATGGATCAAATTATTACTCTGTATCCCCATAAATACAGACAATTATTATGTAAATTCAAAATTAAAAAAAAAGATTAGAATAACCTGCTCCTTAAAATTTTTGTAGGACTTGGCTGTAAAACCACCTACCCTGGAGTCTTTCTTACATGTACGTACATGTGAAATACAGCAAAGACACAGGAAGGTGTATAGAATGGAGATGTTCAGCTTAATAAATTGTTGCAAAAGAAATTGCCCATAATTGCTTAAGAAAAACAATGTACTGGGGGGATGGATTTGTTCCAAATCTTCATTGTTATGGTCAAATGGCTGTATGCATTTGTCAAAACTTAGAAAACTGAACTCCAAAAAATGATAAATTTTTGTGTAGGTAAGCTATAAGTTAATTTTTTAATGAGAAAATATAGGTTAAAAAAAAAAAGCATTTCAGGGTGGCGCCTGTGGCTCAAAGGAGTAGGGTGCCAGCCCCATATGCCGGAGGTGGCATGTTCAAAGTCAGCCCCGGCCAAAATGCAAAAAAAAAAAACAAAAAAACAAGCATTTCAGATTAACAGAAACTGATGATATTTGTTACCAACAAGGCTGCACTAAAAGAAAAATAGGAATTTTTTTTTTCTTTTGGAAAAGAGGAATATGATGCAGGAGGAAATCAAATACAGAAAGAAAAGAACAATACCAGAAAGGGAACATATGCGTAAATAGAATAGACTATTTCTTACACAAAACAATAACATCATGCCTTCTAGAATTTAAAATATAGGTACCACTGGCCAGGCATGGTGGCTCATACCTGTAATCCTAGCACTCTGGGAGGCCGAGGCCAGTAGATTGCCTGAGCTCAGGAGTTTGAGACCAGCTTGAGGAAAAGAGAGACCCTAGTTCTACTAAAAATAAAAAGAAAATTAGCCAGGCATTGTGGCAGGCACCTGTAGTCATTGCTCCTCAGGAGGCTGAGGAAAGGGGATAGTCTGAGCCCAAGAGCTTGAGATTGCTGTAAGCAAAGGGGACACGGCACTGTATTTAGGGCACAGAGTGAGATGCTGTCTCTAAATAAATAAATAAATAAATAAAATATACAACTAAAATGCATAATGGCCATAAAACAAAAAGCAGGAGGGGGGATAATGAACTGTTTTAGATTTATAGCTTCTTCAAGAAATTTCTAAGAATAATCATCTATGTTAAACTATGTAAAACAAAGACATACATAATCTCTACAATGACCACTAAAGAAGTGAAAGAATATTTAACCAAAAAGTATTACACAGAAATAATATAAAAATTAAAGTTTTGATTTGTTTTAAAGGCAATAAAACAGGTGGCACAAATAGGAAAAATTCCAGTTAGATAGTTTATAAAAAGGCTAATGCAGCTTGGTGCCTGTAGCTCAGTGGCTAGGGTGCTGGCCGCATACATCAAGGCTGGCGGGTTCAAACCCAGTCCAGGCCTGCTAAACAAAAATGACAACTACAATAAAAAAAATATCTGGGATGGGCACCTGCAGTCCCAGCTACTGGGGAAGCTGAGGCAAGAGACACTTGAACCCAAAGAGGTTGCTGTGAGCTGTGATGCCATAGCACTCTACTGAGGGCAACATAGTGAGTCTCAAGGAAAAAAAAGGCTAATATATCAGCAATTACATCAATTTTTTGTGAAAAGACTGGATTTATCAAGTAAAAGATTAAAATTATCAGGCTGGATAAAACAAATAAATTCCAATTATATATCCTGATTACAAGAGATATAGTTAAGGGCATAGATAGGTTGAAAGTAAAATAATGCATACCCCAGAGACTATCTTTTTATTTTGAGACAGAGTCTTACTGTGTTACCCTCGGTGGAGTGCCATACTGTCACAGCTCTCACAGTAACCTCAAACTTTTGGGCTTAAAGAATGCTCTTTGCCTCAGCCTCCTGAGTAGCTGGGACCACAGGTGTCTGCCACAGCATCTGGCTATTTTTAGAGATGGGTTCTCTTGCTCAGGCTGGTCTTGCACTCATGAGCTCAGGCAATCCACCGCCTGGGACTCCCTGAGTGCTAGGATTACAGGTGTGAGCCACCACGCCCAGCCCTCACAGAGACTTTACCTTAAAGAAAACTAGCTTTACTATAATAATGTCAAACAGAGGATACAAAAGCCATGAATTACTAGAGATGGACAGAATTATTGTATACACAAGATATGATCAAGTTTAATTAGTTAGCTATCATCCCTCAAGCTAAAAATAAACCTAAAGAAATATGAGTGAGGAATTTATAAAGAGCAGAAATCATTGTAAAGGGAGAAAGATAAAATAATCAACATAACTAAAAGTTAGGTGTTGAAAAAATTAATAAAATTGATAAATAGCTATCATGACAGATCAAGAACACATAGATTCCATATGAGGTGATTAGTACTATAAGAAATAAGAAAGATCACTAGAGGCTGGGAGCAGTGGCTCATGCCTGTAATCCCAGCACTCTGGGAGGCCAAGGCAGATGAATCACATGAGCTCAGGAGTTCAAGACCAGCCCAAGCAAAACCAAGACCCTGTCCCTACTGAATTTAGCCAGGTACTGTGGCTGGTACCTATAGTCCCAGCTACTTGGGAGGCTGAAGCAAGAGAATTGTGTGACCCCAGGAGTTTGAGGTTGCTGTTGCTGTGAGCTATGACACCAGGGCGAGGGAGTGAGACTCTGTCTCAAAAAAAAAAA
>NW_003852543.1:1006885-1013489 GCF_000181295.1 Otolemur garnettii | reverse complement strand
AAAGAAAAGAAAAGAAAAGAAAAGAAAAGAAAAGAAAGGCGGCGCCTTTTGCTCAGTGGGTAGGGCACCGGCCGCATATACCAAGGGTGGCAGGTTCAAACTCAGCTCCGGCCAAATTACAACAAAAAAATAGCCCAGCGTTGTGGTGGGCACCTGTAGTTCCAGCTACTCGGGAGGCTGAGGCAAGAGACTCGCCTAAGCCCAGGAGTTGGAGATTGCTGTGAGCTGTGTGACACCACTGCACTCTACAAAAAAAAGAAAGAAAGAAAAGGAAAGAAGGGCCAGACGGTGTGGCTAATACCTGTAATCCCAGCACTCTGGAAAGAGGAGGCGGGTGGATAGAGGGTTTAGTTCCAGACCAACCTGAGCAAGAGCGAGACCCCCATCTCTAAAAGTAGCCTTGTGTTGTAGCGTGCACCTGTAGTCCCAAGTACTTGGGAGGCTGGGGCAAGGGGATCACTTGAACCCAGGAGTCTGATGTTGCTGTGAGCTATGATGCCACAGGACTCTACCAGGGGCAACAAAGTGAGACTCTGTCTCAAAACAAAAAGAAAAGAAAAGAAAAAGTGATCACTATAGATTTCACGGATGTCAAATTTTTTTTAAAGTTCTGTTTTAAATTTAAAAACTAATAAAAATTTAAAGGATATTGTGAGCAATAATAATACTAATTATATTGTATTAGTAATATGCTAATATTACTAATTATACCCATACACTAAAAAACTTAGATAAAATGGGCAAAATCTTTATGAAACATATAATATCTGACAAAAGAAACAATAGTGGGTCTGAATAGTCTGATATCTACTAAAGAAATTTACTCTATGGCTTCACTTATATAGTTTTCCAATATTTAGGGAAGAAAAAATTCCAACTGTATGCAAATTCTTCAAATAATACGAAAGGAACACATATCATCAACTCATGCTATGATGCCAACATTAATCTTGATTCAAATACTAGACCTAAAAAATAATTACAAGCCACACTTTTACATGAATATAGATGTTAAAAAATCCTAAATAAAATATCAGCAAATCGAATGAGTTGTATATATGAGGTCTGACAATTAACTTTGCCAACTCATCCTAGAAAAAGTGCTACATACGTCTTTGCTGAATATCACTATGGTCACCTTTGAAGTATTCCTGTTGGGAAACTGCACTGATGCACAGTCCACCTGTCAAAGCAATTTTGGAACTCTTTTTCTGGAATGGCCATCAGAGCTGTCAATATTGTATTACCCTTGGTGTCCTGAATGTCATCAAAATGTCTTCCATTCAATAGTTCCTTTATCTCTGGGTAAAGAAAAAAAGCCATTGGGGGCCAGATCAGGTGAGTAGGAGGGTACTCCAATACAGTTATTTGTTTATCGGCTAAAAAGTCCCTTATGCACAGTGCCATGTGAGCTAGTTTGTTGTTGTGATGCAAGAACCATGATTTATTGGCCAAAATTTTCAGTTAAGATTTTCCTAGCTGTTTCTTTATTGGTGTTTATTTAGTCTGCTATGCTTCTCACAGTCAGCAGAAGATTCTGACACACAATTCCATTAATTTTTGCATGTTTTTGTCAGTTCTGCTCATTACTGGCTGCACTGACCTCTCTTCGTCAGTGATGCTTTCTCTCCTCTCAGGAAAACATTTAATCCATCTGTAGACTGCCACTTTCTTCATGGCATTGTCCCCATAAGCTTAGACTAATATGTCCCTGATTTCACTTCCATTCTTGTCAAGTTTAATAAGAAATTTAATGTTTGTTCATTGCTCTAATTCAAGCTTCAACATTCTCACAACAGCATACAAAAACATGCAACAACAATAATGAAAGCCACTCAGCAAGACAGGTCACATGTCAACACAAACACAGCTGTGAGGCTCAGTGCCTGTGGCTCAAGCGGCTAAGGCGCCAGCCACATACACCTAAGGTGGCGGGTTCGAATCCCCAGCCCGGGGCCCACCAAACAACAATGATGGCTGCAACCAAAAAATGGCCAGGTGTTGTGGCGGGTGCCTGTAGTCCCAGCTACTTGGAAGGCTGAGGCAGGAGACTCGCTTGAGCCCAGGAGTTGGAGGTTGCTGTGAGCATGATGCCATGGCACTCTACCCAGGGGGGATAGCTTGAGGCTCCGTCTCAAAAAACAAACAAACAAAAAAAAAAAACAAAAGAAACACAGCTGTGAGACACTGATACATAAGGGTATGAAACCTTACAGAGTTAAACCTTATGGAGTTATTTGTACTGTGCTGCCAATGTTAGTGCACCATGATAAGTTAGTGAACTTAATTGCTGGATCCATAAAATAGGTTAATGCACCATACAGAACAAGATTATTCCAGGAACATAAGTTTTGTTTAGAATTTTAAAAACACAATACCCATTCGTAATTTAAAAAAAAAACAAAACCAAAACCTCTTGCCGAGTCAAAAATAGAAGAAAATTTTCTTAATCTCACACAGAATATTCTCTCTCCAAAAAATTTAGAGAAACATTGTACCTAGAGCGGTGCCTGTGGCTCAGTGGGTAGGGTGCCAGCCCCATATATTGAGGGTGGTGTGTTCGAACCTGGCCTGGCCAAACTACAACAAAAAATAGCCAGGCATTGAGGCAGGCACCTGTAGTCCCAGCTACTTGGGAGGTTGAGGCAGGAGAATCACCTAAGCCCAAGAGTTGGAGGTTGCTGTGAGCTGTGATGCCACAGTACTCTACCGAGGGCGACAAAGTGAGACTCTGTCTCAAAAAAAAAAGGGGGGGGGGGAACATTGTACCTAAAGATAAAATATTGAAAAGTATCCCCGGAGACTAAGAATGAGGCAAGGATGAATAAAACTACATAATTATTCAGAGATGACATGATTCCATATAGATAATCCAAAGAAATCCATACACAACTAGAATTAATATGTACTTTTGGTAAGGGCACCAGACACTAAGGTCAATACATAAAAATTAATTGTATTTTTATATAATGGAAATAAACCAATGAAAAGTAAATACTTAAAAAATGCTTTTTATAGTACCATTAAAAAGTTCAAATACCTAAGAAAAATATGAGAAAAATATCCAAGACTACTACATTTAAAACTACAAAATATTATTGAAAGAAATTTGAAAAGATCTAAGTCTTCTTATATTGTAAAAACAGGAAATCTCTCAAATCGATTTATAAGTTATGTGCAATGCTATTTGAACTACTGTGAGGTTTCTGAGGAAACTGAAATACTCATTCTCAATTTTACGTGGAAACACAAAGGACAGTAAACAGCCAACACGATCCTAAAGAAGAAAAACAAAGCTGGAAGGGCAGTGAGTGTGGCTCAAAGGAGTAGGGCGCTGGCCCCATATGCCCCAGGTGGCAGGTTCAAACCCAGCCCCAGCCAAAAACTGCAAACAATAAAAAAATAAAAATAAATAAAAATAAAAGAAAAAAAGAAAACAAAGCTGGAAGAGAGGTTTGGAGTCCCTACATCAAGACCTACTATTGAGCAATAATAATTAAATAGTATAGTATTTGCATAAGGATAGAAAAACAGACTAGTGGAATAGAATAAAAATTCACTAAACAGACCCCTGCATAAATGATCCCCACGAGGGGGCAACCATTGTGGGGGAGGTAGCAAGTAAGAATTGGGTGTCTCAACTCAATGGCACGACCTCTGCCCTCAGCCTTCCATGAGGACCCTAGGAAACAGCCATAATGGTGTGAGTGGAGGCTACAGACAGTCCTCTTACCCAGATTTATGTGCTGTCCGTCCCTTCAGCTGCAGCAATGGGTGCTGAGCCACCTGTATTCTTCCTGTGGAGACCCAGCAGTCACTCGGTGGCTGGTTGATTACAGTAGACCCTCTCTACTCTGCAAAGGGCAGCAATGCCTCCTGACTGGGGTTAATACAAATTCTGGGTAAGGGTTTGACTTTCCTCATCACAGAGCCAGAGCCAGCACTGCTCATACTGGGAGTGATTTACTGATGTGAGATCCCACATACCCTTCTCTCAAATACAGGGATCCCCATCATGACAAAGAGGGACCCAAGACCATGGGATCTGCTGTTTCTGACACATACTGCATGATCTGGAGTTTCCAGCCTGACACAGCACTAGGATGGCCCCTTAAAGATGTACCTGGAGTGCTGATCTGGAGAAAATACCCTATGAGGCTGGAATGCTATCCTTCAAGATGAAGGGCACACCTTAAACTGACAGGCCTGATGTACGCATGTTCTTAACAGGTAGAATTGATTGATATGGCAACCAAATGGTGGAAATGGGAATGGCTTTTCTCACCATTCCACTTGGAGGATTTGAGATTCTATTCCTCACCAACTTCAGGTTCTGTGGGACTAGAAGCCCTGCTTCCCAAAGCCCTGCTTCTACCAGGGGGTAAAGGAAGAGTCTCATTAAAGTCAGGGCAGTAGATGCCAAGGTGCCTCTCAGATCCCTTCACCAGCCAATGTACCTAGTGCTGCAGTAGAGGCTGTTTACAGCTCACAGCTGCCCCTTCTCCAGTGGATTGCTCTGAGATGACAGAGATACTTTCCCTGGGGGGTAACCTTTCCTCCAGGAGCAGACCACAGCCAGTGACTGAATGATAGCTAGTATAAAAGTCAGCCCCCTTCTTCTGGGGAAGGCTAATCTATGATGCAGTTTGTGCTCCATGGCTGTATCTTGTGGATCAGACCAGGATAGACTTGACCTGATACCATCCTTGTGTAACTCCTTTTCTCTCCTTCCCCTATAGGCTTTCCGTAAAGGGCACTCTTTAAACATATCATTCACCCTCAAACCACTGTCTCAGGCTCTGCTTCCAGGGAGCTAAGACCTTTCCTGTGGCTACATGGGTCAAATAGGAGAGGTAGATGATGCCAGCCAGTCCAATTAGGGCTGACTTCGAAAAACTTGTTGAAAATTAGGCTGTGTACCTAGAACTGCTGCCCGCCACTTAGCCCCCAGAATGAGGGCATGCTGTGGACAGAGCCAGCACTGAGGAAACTGCAGTGAGGGATGGAGAAGGGGAGTGAGACCAAGTCCTCAGGACATTGTGTGAGCCCTTAGATTCAGGTAAGCATCTGTCCCTCAACACACACTCTTTTGTTCTGCTTAGTAAACCATTTTGATTATGTTTGGGAGGCCCAACTGGTACTCCATGCGCCCCGTCTCTCTAGGGATCTTCCCTTCTGCATAGGCAAGGCACTCGAGCCTGGGCAACAGAGTGAGATTCTCTCTCACAAAAATTAATTAATTAATTGTAAACTAATATAGCCTTAATGGGAAGAAGTATAGAGAATTCTCAAAGAACTAAAAGTAGATTCCATTACTAGGTATCTACCCAGAAGTAAAAAAAAAAAAAAAAAAAGAATAAGAAAAATCATTTTACCATAAGGACATTTGCAATAGAACCTGCAGCTCAATTCACAATTGCTAAAATGTGGAACCAATCCATTAATGGATTAATAAACTGTGATACATGTATAGCATGGAATACTATTCAGCCACAAAAAGTGATGGAGAATTTACATCTTTTATATTTACCTGGATGGAGTTGAAGGACATTCTCGTTAGTAAAGTATCCCAAGAACAAAGGGCAAGTATCCAAGGTACTTAATACTAACTTGAAAACTAATAGATGAACACCTACAAGCCCACATGAGAGAAAAATATGAATAAACTCAAATGAGGGGGAGTGAAAGGAGGAGAGGGGAGAAGGGAGGGTCATTGGTAAGCTCTCATGGGCACAATGTAAGGGGATGTGGCACAGCTCCTGGGTGAAGGGCTCAACTACAACTTGGACTTTACCTAACAATGCAAACAATGTAACTTAATCATTTGCACCCTCACATTAGTCTAAAATTTTAAAAAATAATAGTTAAATAAAATTAACTATCCCAAATAACAAAGAGTTTAACACATAGGAAAATGGGGAGCATGATTACTCCTGCTTCTCCATACATCTAGAGATCAGCCAACACCATTTAACTCAGAGCATAAAGTTGTAAAAATCCTGCTTCATCTTTTAAGGCAACCGTGAAAGGATAGCTGCTCAGGGAGAACCAAGAAGAGGACGAACATGAACAGTTTTACTTACCTTAATGGGAAGAAACTTTCCACTCTCCAAACAAAATTACTCCAGGTAATTGAATTCACCCTGAAAGCCAGCAATCCAATTGGTTTACCAGCCACAGAAATCCATCTCCATCTATATTACAGTCCAAGACTGTGGCATCTCCCAGCAGCCGGTATCCGACTCCACTGCTGATGTCCCAGACAGTACTGCGAGCAGGCAAACATCATAATTTATGCATGGAGCTACGGGAGGTCTGCTGTTTCTGCTGTATTGAATGTCCTGCTTATTCACAAGAATGAGAATGGCACTAGAGTCTGAAAAAGAAGCAAAAAGTTTTCATCAATTTAGGCATACAAATAGGACTCAACTATGGATTTTCAAAAAGTTTTGTTGTGGGAAAACTGAAAGGAAATTAGGCCCTGGCACTAACCATAGCCAGATGATGAATTGCTGAGCAGTTAAATTAATTTGGCTTCTTTTTTCCAATTCCCTCCTATGTAGATGGATTGTCATAAGAATTTGGTTCTTGGCTCGGCGCCTAT
>NW_003852543.1:994056-1006635 GCF_000181295.1 Otolemur garnettii | reverse complement strand
AAAAAAAAAAAAAAAAGAATTTGGTTCTTGACTGAATGGTCTGGCTTTTCTCTCTTCTACTGGAGAGAAAGTAGATTTAAATACATACTAGACACTGCCCGAGAATAATTTCATTAGGTAAGCATTTTTTATTTCTGTCTCTCTCTCTCTCTTTTAGACAGTCTTAAGCTGTTGTCCTGGGTAGAGTGTCATGGTGTCAGAGCTCACAGCAACCTCAAATTCTTGGGCTGAAGTGATTCTCTTGCCTCAGTCTCCCAAGTAGCTGGGACTACAGGTGCCCACCACAGGCCCAGCTATTTGTTGTTGTTGTTGCAGTTGTTATTGTTTTAGCAGGCCCGGCCAGGGTTTAAACCCACAAGCCCGGGTGTATGTGGCCAGCGCCCTACCCTCTGAGCTAGGGCACTACCCTATTTCTCTCTTTTAAAATTGACAAAAATTGTATAATTTTTGTTGGGCAACATGTTTTAATATGTGTATACATTGTGTAATGACTAAGTCAAGCTCTTTAGCACATGTATTACTAGTTAAGTATTATTAACTTCACTTTACAGGTAAGGAAATTAAAGCTCACAGAGTTTCAACATTATGCCCACAACCTCAGAACTAAGTGGGTGGAGACTGGACTCAAATCTACACCTGGATGATATCAAAGTCAGGTGTGTGTGAGGAATATGAGAAAGACTGGGAAATATGTATCATGCCAAAGTTTGAGGATTATTTCCTGTTCAAATTATCCTCCATTCCTAAAGACTTGCAGTAAATTCCTAGAGATGACAGTGTTTGTTGAGTTATATCTGGTCAGGGAAACAGGAACCACTCCAGGGATTTACAAAAGAGGGAATATGATTTCAGGAATTAATTTCAAAAGTGTTGGGAGAAGTAGTGATTCAGGTGGAACTTCTGGCTGTGGTTGAATGGGGAGGTCATAAAATCATCTTAACCTAAAAGGTACTATAAAGATGAACAATTACCAAAAACACAAGAGCCTATTCAGCACTTTGGAAAGTGACTAAAGTCATACAACAATCTGAGAAGTGTTTATGCCCGAGTACCTACTGGTCTTTGTGGGCATCTGTGGCATTCTAGTCTGTGGCTTATTCCTCCATTCATACCTCTACCCCTACCACCCCACAACCTTCCTCAGGGAAGCATGCTGTTTCCGCCAGCCCGTCAGGACCTGTATCTTCTCTAGTGCCCCCGAAGAGGACTCACTCCGTTAGGAGCAGTGGACTACTCTCAGAGCCAGGATTAGTAAGTGAAAGTGATTGAGGTGGGAGACTTGGGGAGAGCCAAGGACTCATTTCCAGTAGCCTGAAATTGAGGTTGTTTTGGGCAAGCATAGCCCTGATTGATGCTGTGCACGTGTATAGCAGAGACTGAGAACTCCCCCAGCTGTTCACATACTCCTGGCTGACACTAAGTCTTTGTGTGTGAGATGAGAAGTCTAAAAAGGGCCCATCAAGAAAGCAAACCCCAGGGAAGACCTGAGGATAGCCTAAATTTTGAATGTGCTCCCCTATCTATATTCAGATGCATAAGCAGAGCATTTAAGCCTAACTGCCTTATATGTGTTTGAGCACAACCTCTATCTAATCCTCAGCTGACCAGTAAACTATGCAGACACAATGCAAGCATAGGAAACCAAATTAAGGAGTAAAAACAACAATAAACATTAATGGCTGCATATCTGGGTGGAGACAGGTTTCAGAGATATAGTGAGGTAAACTACTAAACAAACAGCTACAAAAACAACTTTCAGGAGGAAAAAAATGAGAATTCAGGGTTGCTACAATGACCATTTTTAGCAAAAAGTTACAAGATATGGACAGAAACAGAAAAGTATGACCCATACTCAGGGAAAAAAGGCAATCAATGGAAGCTTCCTCTGAGTGACTACAAATGTGAGACTTATCAAATAAAAACTTCAAAAGAACTATAGCAAATACATTCAAAAATGAAAATCATGTTCAAAGACTTAAACGAAATTATGACAACAATGAATCAACAAATAATGATATCTTAAGAATGTAGAGATTACTAAAAAATAAACATCTGGTGTTGAAAAGTGTAATAACTGAAGCAAATAATTCACTGTGTTGAACAGAAGATTCTGTTCTGAGACTGTGTTCTTTTTGCTATTCCTTTAGCTCAGTTGGAATGGTTAAGAGCATGACTTTAGAGTCAAGAGAAGTGGGGACCAATCCCTGAGCGAGTTACTTTATCTCTTGAGGCCTTACTTTCCCCTATGCAATACAGATAGGAAAATAATGGCACCCATCTCATGGGTCCATAGTAAGGCTTAGATGAAAAAGTATTCATAAAGTGCCTAGCACCTATTATCTAGCAAATAATAACAATAATATTATTGTAATTATTACTAGAGCTACTCACAACATGGCACCTGGCTTCTCCAGAGAGAGTTAGCTGAAGGAGAAAGAGAGAGAGAGAGAGAATGCAATGTCTTCTCTAACTTAATTTTAGAAAAGACCTATCATCACTTCTCTGATATATTCTATCAGTCATGAACACCAACCCAGGTATGCTGAGGTAGGGAAGACAAAGGTGTGAGTGCCAGCAGTTGGGATGTGTGGGGCAAACTTGGAGACTGGCTGCCCCAATTCCTCTGGAACTGAGGTGCTTTGGGCCGGAGGTATGTGCAGTACAAGGTTAGTTCTTGTTCCTGACTTCTCTTTCTCTGACACCATGTCCAGCTGTGGTAAATAAACAACACTGGAAACTGGCATGTATGTTACTTATTCTTTTTTCTTTTTGAAACAGAGTCTCACACTATCCCCGAGTGGTATGGCCTCATCATAGCTCACAGCAACTTCAGTCTCCTGGGCTCAAGAGATCCTCTTACCTCAGTTTCCCGAGTAGCTAGGACTACAGGTATGCCTAGCTAATTTTTCCATTTCTTTAATATAGACAGGGTCTTGCTCTTGCTCAGGCTGGTCTCAAACTCCTGAGCTTAAGCAATCCACCTGCTTCAGCCTCTCAGAGTGCTAGGATTATAGGCGTGAGCCACTGGGCCTGACTTACTTTTTCTCTTTATTGAGATGAGTTTATTATTTTCCCACATTTTAAGAACAGTCTGGCATATTCCTTCCTAAAATTCTGTGCAGCTGCCCTCTTATGGTTTAGGCTTTTCTCCTTGAAACGTGGAAGCCTAATTCTTTACTGGCATGCTGAGTATCTAGCTCCTGGACATCTTTGTTTGAATAGAAGCCCCAGGCATCTAATCAAGCTGGTTATTCACAGGCTGTCACACTGTGTACAAACCCTGAGTAGGGATCACACTGCAGCAAACATCAGCCAGGCCAACAGGAGTGTTCAGCTCTGTCAGAGGCCTCTGGACAGGAGGCAGGGGTGTGTCTTGGTCACTGACACTTTATGACTCTAGGAGGTTTTGAAGTTATCTTTTGAATGCAATTCACTGAGTCATTTTTCTTTTTTTATGTTTATGTTTGAAACATTGCATCCATTCCACAAAAAATAGGAAGCAAGAGGAGAACATGACTTGGGTGACAAAGAGACATAAGGAACTTCTTCCTACACATTAGGATGTGAGAGTTTTCAGAAAGTATTCCTGTTTCCACTATGGTTACCCACCTCAGAATTCCAGCAGCTGAGATGGTGGGAATATGTGCTCCTTCAGTTAAAAATTTCTATCTAGCATCCATTAAAATGTAACCTCCCCCAGGAATTTATATAAGCTCTGTGAGGACAAGGACTTTGTCTTCTCTTCTTCATGCCTAGAACATTGCCTGCAACAAGTTCATGTCAAAATGTTGAATGAATAATTCATCCCTTGAGCCTAAGTCATTTCTGGTATTCAAAAGTCTCTGCATTAGTGATCAGTGCTGCCAGGAAGAACAACATGGCCAGTTACTCTAATCTCAGCATTAATAAGTTCAGCCAAATGGAAAATCTTTTTGTTCTAGTTTTGAGAAATACTTGGAGGGCCATAAAGTCAAGGGACCTGCTTTGAGGCACCTTACAACCTAGTACATCTACCTAATGTCTTTTGGCTTCCAGAGTGAGATGGCTGAGAGCAGTGGAAAAGTGTGACACACAGAAGCAGGGTGGTTCAGTAAATATGTATATATTACTTAACATTGTATATATTATATTAGGCAGCAGAGACGTCTTGGCATGAGTACTGACATGAAATACAATGAAACAATCCAATCCTTGCATTACCAACCACTGATAAACTTTGTAGCTTCTTCCAATCCTTCTGTTCCACAGACATAATTGAGACAAACCATCCCAAGCTCTGTTATGGTCTTGCCCAGGCTATTATGTAAGTGCAGCACTCAAATGTGGTAATATCCCATTATGGAGAGCTTATTAGATGCCAGACATGTGCTAAGCTTTTTATATATCGTTTAATCCTCACAATTGTCACATTATTATTCCATTCTTTAAAGATAGAATTTGAGGCCCAGAGAGGCTGGGTAACTTGTCCCAACCCACACAGAGAGTAACTGCAGTTCTGGGATGATCCAGGCCTGACTGGCCCCCGAGCCACAGAGTCTTTGTCCCTATCGCACAGCCTGTGCAGAGTCCCAGGCCCAGACACAGTCACTTTCCAAAGTTCTTTTTCTAGATATAATGCTTAGATAATTGATTTTCAGTCTGTCTTCTTTTTTTTAACATATGTACTTTAGGCTGCAAATGTCCATTTAAACATAGCTTTACCTATATCCTACCAGTTTTGATAGGCCATTATCTTTACTAACATTGAGTCAAAAAATACCTTCTCATTGTGTTGTGATTTCTTCACTGACTTTTAGGTTATTTAGGAGTCTATAATCATGCTTAATTTCCAAGCAGTTTAATGCCATTTTGGTCAGAGAAAGTGTTTAGAATTCTTTCAATCTTTTGAAATTTGTTGGGATTTGCTGTATAATTTGTCGCATAGCTAGTTTGGGGAAATTCCTTACATCTTTTTCTTCCAATATTATTACTGTGACTGTGTGTCCCATCTCCAGGAGAAGGATAAGGCACACCTACATTCCAAGGATGGTAGGAAGTAGTTCACATCACTCACTTATTAGCAAGAGCATATTCGCATATCCGCATGCCAAGCCTAAGACTAATGGGGATGGAAAGGTGAATTCTCAGACTCGGTTCTCCCTCTGTAAGATAATGAGGCAGTGGCAAGCTGTCCCACACAGATAATGTTCCATCTAAGCAAATTCAGTTGAAATAAAAAATGAGCCTTTCTCTATAGCCCTGGTAGAAAACTCCTACAGAGAATCAGATTAGCCTGATTTGGATCACTTTCCTGTGTTTCCCAGTCACTATGGCAAAAGGGATGTACTACTCCCTCTTGGACCAAGCTTGGATATTCATTTTCCTGTGTCCATAATGGACAGCATTAATCCCACCAGAGCCACTTAACGTGGCTTCCCAGAGGAAAGATGAGTTTTATTATCAAGAAAAGGAGATAAGGAGTACAGTACAAAACCTAAACCAACACAAATGGTGCTCATTTCAAAAATGAGAAACATGAAGCAGCCCCTGGATTTGGAAATTCCGAAGTCACTGCAGTTCCTAATGAGATCCACGGCTATGGAGAGGCAGAGAGAAGCCAACCGTGGTGCAGGAGGAGTGGGTAGAGAGGAATGAAGGGGGCACAGTGAGAGCAGATGTCACTTTCAAGATGATCGCTAGTAACAGCAGCGGTGTCTTGGGTGGAGCTTCCCAAAGGCGACCATGGAACAAGGATTTGGGGGCAAGTACAGTAGTTCATGTGGGAGGTGATCCCAAGAAACAGCAGAGGAGTGGTGTAGAGAGTCAGGAAAAGGAGGTCAACAGAGGTACAGATGAGCAAGCTGCAGTTGTGGACGACGGGAGCGCTATCCTACAAAGAACCACTGAAACATGGCCCAGGATACCTGCCTTCCTGCAGATTCACCCGAGGGGCGAGGGAGCCCAGACATTAACGGCCAGCTCTTATCCCTCACGTATGGAGAGCAGTTGGGAAAGTAAGTACCTAGCACTTCTGGGCCTGCCCCATTTCTTCTCTGAGCAAGCTCCCCACCGCCAGTGAACGCTCATAGATGAGGCAGTGCGCAAATCCACCGAGTGCCCTCCTGCTCCCCCCGAGCAATCTGGGCGAAGATGGGAGGTAGCACAGCACTTCTACAGTAAAATAGGTAGGTACCATGATCGTAGGAGGAACAGGATGGGGAGAGGTCCCAGAATGTTCTTTCTCTAAAGATGTTCTTACATCTAAAAAATGTAAGACTCAGGGCTGACGTGGATACTTAGAGGGAATGTAGGAAGTTTACAGGAATCTGATAGTCTTTATCCTTTCTTGGTCCCTCAAATGCACTAAAAGTGGTTTTCTAAAAGGAAGTTAGAGTGGCCTATCAGAACCTAAGGGACTTTACAGAAACACTCCCCTCCACTCAGAAGAGGAAATCCAGGTTGGTAGAAGGGAAAGCGAGTGGCCCAACGTTGGTAAATGGCAAGACCGGAGCGGAGTGCCGGGCTCTCCTGGCCTGTACAGGACCAGTTTCCACCAGGGGAGTCTAATGTCTCCCCCTAACCTCTACCTCCATCCAGGAGGTCTCTGGAGACGAAGGGAGACCTCGATCTAAACAAAACCAATAGCCGCCTGGAGTTCTCAGTTGTTAATTAAGCAAAGAAAACACAGGATGAGGCCTTAGAACTTTTTGCTTTTACCCATTAAAAAAAAAGGCAACATAAGGAAGACTTAGAGCGAGCCTTGCAAGAAAAGGATCTTCCACTGGCCCCGCCCCCGGGCTGTGACCCCCGGGCTCTCGGTGGTCTGCCCGCGGCTCGGGCTCCTGCTCTCCCCGGCGCAGTCGCGAGGCTACGACACGCCGCGCCCCTCCGACTCTCCGCGGCCCGGGAGCCTCTCCCACCAGCCCCTCTGCAGGCGCCGGGGAGGAGAGGGCGGGCCGCGCTGAATCACGGGCCGGGGGCGGGGCGCGGGGTGGGCGGGCGTCCGGGCAGCGCTCTCCGGTCTGGGGGACGCGCGGGCGCCCGGGCGCTGGGCCGCCGGGACCCGGGAGGCTCAGCCAGCCGGCGCGGGGGCGCGGCCAGAGCGCAGCGGGGCGCCCGGGCGGGGTCCGCGCCGAGCCGCCGCCTCGGCCGGCTGGTCCCTGCGGCGGCTGCCTGGGCTCCCCGGGCGCACGGCCCTTCGCCATGTACACCTTCGTGGTGCGCGACGAGAACAGCAGTGTCTACGCGGAGGTCTCTCGGCTGCTTCTCGCCACCGGCCACTGGAAGAGGCTGAGACGAGACAACCCCAGGTTTAACTTGATGCTGGGAGAGAGGAACCGGCTGCCCTTCGGGAGACTGGGTGAGCCCTTCCCCATTTCCCGCCTCCCGCCCCCAGCGGCCCTCCGCTCCTCCCACGCCCCGGTAGACTGAGCGCTTTTGTTTTTAAGGTCATAAATCGTCTCCTCCGTCGCTTGTCAGGGGGATCAAAATGGTTCTAAAAAGGTATAATCCTATAGTTTTTAATGCCTTTGCGTCTCCGGATTCGGAGCTGGAGTCGCTGTGCGGCCACCCGGGGACGCAGCTGTCTCCTGACAATGACCGGTTTCTGCAGCCTGGGGACATCAGCCGCTGAGACTGGCACTTAAGGCCGCGCGTATGCTGGTTCCCCGGGCCCGACGTCCCCAAGTCGGGCAAGGTGGGTGGGTCAGAGAGCGCGGAATGGGGCGCGGCTCGCCGGTGGCTGGCCTCCAGCCGGAGTCACCTTGCAGCTTTTCTGCATTGAAGATTCCTGCCTCCCTGGCGCGGGTGCGGGAGGTGTAGGTGTTGAAACCCCTCAGGATTCTGCCACCCAAAGGCTCAGATGAACGGTCAGGGAATTTGGGAAAGACCTCTGGATTCTAAAAACAGGAGCTTCAGAAGGGAACCTAGCCCAGGGAAGGGTGGAGAGGGGTCTGATTTTAGACCTTTATTAGTTTCACCAAAGAATGTGTTTTCACAATTGTACGTTGAATAAAGGATTTCCATGAGGCTGGGTTCACCCTGGTCTCTGCCCTGCTCTCCCTGAGGGAGTTGCCTCCGTTCATATCATGGAAGCTGGCTGGGCACCACCTTACCCACCTAGGGGGAAAGGCAGCGGAAAAGAGGACCAGCGCTCCTTTGTAAATGATGTAATCCAGGAGTTTTCCTTATTGGTTCCACTCACATCCCGCAAAACTGAGCAGAGTCTCACAGCCTCCCCTCACTGTGGTCAGGGCAGTGCAACCTCTCCCTGGGTCGCCATGTTCCTCGCCAAAATTCATTAGGGGTGGGGGTAGGTTGTAGTTCAAGGGCGGAAGAGGAGAATTGGTACTGCAGGAAGAGTCATCTTTGCTATTCTATGTCCAGGAGGGGAAACAGTTTTTAGAAATAGGTGTGGTCAGAGGTTGAATGAGCCAAGACTGAAACCCGGCCGTTTAGAGTTGACTATCCATGGGTGAGTTTACACAGAGCATTTTACACTTATAGCTGTATAAAACCAGAACAGTTTGAGGAATGTTGTTGTGGTGTAAACTTAACTGAATTTTTTTCTTTGTTATACAAGTTTGCAGTGTAGAATAGTGACGCTGCACCAGAATGGAGAGTCTGATTTGAACCCCCAGATATCTCAGAATATGGGAAACGTGCCTGAAGATTCTCCTTTGTTTCTTAACAAAGAGAATACCTCTCTGAAAAGAGAGGAAAATCTGTTTATAGTTGGAAACAGTTATTTCTTCCCTTCATTGTCCACTTCTCTTCCTGACTTACTTATTTCCTTTTTTGACTTGGCAGTGCCTGGCTAATGTTAAAAAAAAAAGGGGGGGGCCAGCACAGTGGCTCACACCTATAATCTTAGCACTTTGGGAGGCTGAGGCAGGATGATTGTTTGAAGTCAGGAATTTGACACCTGCCTGGGCAACATAATGAGACTCCTCCCCATCTCTACAAAAAATAGAAATATTAGTTGGGCATAGTACTGTGTGCCTGTAGTTCCAGCTACATAGGAGGCTGAGGCAGTAGGATCACTTGAGCCCGGGAGTTTGAGCTTGCAGTGAGCTGTGATGATGCCTCTGCACTCTACTCTGGGCAACAGAGGAAGACTCTGTCTCCAAAAAAATAAAAAAGCAATAAGTAAAAGAAAAAAAGAAGGAGTAATGGCTCTACCCAGGTGGAGGCAGGGTGATTGGCATTGCTGTGCTGTTCAAGCCTGGAGTGAGAAGTAGAAACCTACAGGGTCCGAATACTAAATAGGAACCATGAATGCAGGGGACTATCAATAAACACTTGGATTTTATGAGAAAGAAAACAACATCCCACAATGAAAAATGGTTATATGCCATCACTGTTAGGGATATTTACCTTTTGCCTAAAGCACGTTTCAGGAAACCCAAAGAGAGGCTTAGCAAGCCATTTGAAGGAATGCTGGTGCCCAGGGCATGAGAAGGTAGCAGTTCAGGTGTGAATCAGGGCTGTCTGCACCAGGGAGGCAGTGAGAGCCAGCGAATGCCTGCCTGAAACTTTTGATTCAGGGGTCCTCAAACTTTTTAAACAGAGGGCCAGTTCACTGTCCCTCAGACCATTGGAGGGCTGGACTGCAGGCCCTGGGATGAGTCGGCTGCTAAACAGCAGTGGCAGCAAAAACATCCGGCGGGTCTGATAAATGTCCTCAGCAGGCCGCATGTGACCCACAGGCCGTAACACCTGAAGATGTATGCCATTCTCAAGTGAATTATTCTTCCCTTTGGCACCTTCAACTCAAAATCTTTTTGTTTGGTCTTACTTCGATTTTGTTACTAGAAATGCAGTGCATTTTATTAGGATTTTAAGCAAAATAATTTTTTATATTAAATAAGCGTTTGGGGTTTTTTTGTATGCTTTCTGCTCTAATTTTATAAAGAAGGGGACATGTAATAAGAATCTTTGAAAATGAGCTTCTCTGGGGGATAATACACAGAAGATAAAGTTCTCAAGCTGCTGATTTTATACACATGGCCTCTCCACCACCTTCCTTCACCTCCTAGTGGCTCTCTGAGAAGCTTGCAGAGGTAGACAGACATACTTAAGACCATTAGCATCATAGTTCTCCCTTCCTTGGTGGTTGTAGAAAGAAAGATTGGGCCACACTGTACAGAGACTTATAAATCTATAAGTCTTAAGCCAAGAGAGGAATGTGATATGCCTCAGGCCATAGAAAATACTCCCAGCACCCTCTACCCTAACAAGAAAAAACAAAGATAGTGGTGATCTTTTGCAGACCTGCCATGTTGATGTTATTATATTCACAGTTGGGGGGGGGGGAGGTTGAGAATTGCCAGCAGCATAGAGAGAAAGAGGGATCTTGGGGACCAAGAAATAAAATTGCTCGTTCATAACAACCAGTCCTGACAGGAGAGAAAGAGAAGCTGGGAGTGGCTCAGCTGTTCTCTCCTGCAAGCTGGTGCTGACACTGTCTTTCCCCACCTGTCCTGTTTCCCTTCTGAGCTGCTCCTTCCTTTGCAGGTCACGAGCCTGGGCTGATGCAGTTGGTGAATTACTACAGAGGGGCTGACAAACTGTGCCGAAAAGCTTCCTTAGTAAAGTAAGTGTTCTTGAAGACCTGTGTTTTCAACTTTTTTTTTAATGTGTAAATAAAGTGTTTAAAGCAAAAATGTGGATTTTTTTAAAAGGCCAAAAATACTTTTACTTGAAAAGCCAACAAATATAAGTTCTGAAGCCTCCTCTGAGCTGCTTTGATTGAAGCAGTCACTTTTTAAAAGGATCTGAGCTTCATTATCAACCAAGCCACTATAGTACATAATGGAGCTCAGATCCTTTTCAAAATTGGATTGCAGTTTGGATTGTAGTCCAAGACATTGTTGTCTCATGCTTGATAAAGCTTGTCTGTCTCTTAGGTGAGGCTCCCTAGAAGCGGAGCCTGACTCAGGGTTTCTTGTAAGTGATTTCTTAGGGGAGGTTCTCTAAGGAGCAAGGGTAGGAGAAAGGGACAGGGTAAGGAAGAGCCACGCAAAGAGGAGGTTTCAGCTGAAGCTTAGCCTCTGCCTGACTCCCTGAAGCACCACAGTGAATGGTACTGCAGAGTTGCATCTTGAGGCAAGGGGACCAGGTTTGTGTGCTCCATCCAGTATCAGTCAGCCACTGGCTATGGGGAGAAGTGGAGGACTTAGCTTCCCAGGCACTTCTAGGCAGGGGCTGGTCCCTGGAGAAGGGTGTGCCATAGCCCTCTGAAGCCATCTCTCACGGCAGCAAGGAGTGCCTCAGAAAGAATATTTGGGCAAGGTATAACAATATCCACAGCACTGCCCCTCTCTGAGCAGTTTGATTATAGCTAGGTATTACAAGAACAGCATCATAAAGTGGAAGGAGACTATTATACAATGATTAAGACGTAGGGCCAAGGCTAGGTACCTGTAGCTCAGTGGTTAGGGTGCCAGCCATATACTCCGGGGCTGGTAGGTTCAAAACCGGCCTGGGCCTGCTAAACAAAAAAAAATAGCTAAGTGTTGTGGCAGGCGCCTGTAGTTCCAGCTACTAGGGAGGCTGAGGCAAGAGAATCGCCTAAGCCCAAGAGTTTGAGGTTGTTGTGAGCTATGATGCCTTAGCACTCTACCAAGGGTGACAAAGTAAGACTCTGTCTCAATTAAAAATAATAATAATAATAAGATGTAGGGTCAAAAGCTTGGATTTTAACCTCAGCTCTTCCCCTTGCAAATCTCCTTATCCCTCTAAACCTCAGTAAGGCTGTGAGGATTAAATAAAGTGGTGCACATAAAATATATATAGCACAGTGGCCTGGTACAGAATGAATTTTTGACTCTGCCTTAATTTTCTTCTCTGTTAAATGAGGGTAATAATAATAACTACCTCAGGGATGTTAAGGGGATTGAGTTAATTTATGTAAAGGCTTTGAAGAATGCCTGTCTCATAGTTCACACTGTATGACCGAAAGCTCTCCTTCATTTTGTTATTAGTATTATTATGGTGGTTGTTGCTGTTTTTGTTATGATTTCAATAGGGAAACACTAGGTATGGCCCCTGCAATCAGGACTGTTAGGTCTTCGTATTCTTTCTATGATGTCTAGCGATTGTGTATATGTAGACAAATGGATCAGTTAGATGAAAGGCACTGGGATTTTTGACTCAATGCAAAATGCTCTTTTCCCTACTAATATTTCTTTCTGGTGCTAGATACTTGCTTAGGTTGAGGGCTCATAGGAACAGTTCCATTTTATGTTCTGACCCACTGGCTCTGGTTGCTCCCATGTTTTCTAAGATGGGATTTTGTGGTTCACCATCCACTCCTAAAAAAGACTGAAGCTTCTGAAATCTTCTTGTTACAAATTTATGTAATAAAATGCAAATGCCTGTTTCACTAGAATAAGGAGTAGAAGTGGGAAATGATTGTTTATTTAAATTTTTCATTTAGAAATTTTTATAACATGTTTATTCAATCTTTTGTACTATGATTTTCCCCCCTAAAGATAAAGATAGAAGGCTCGGCGCCTATAGCTCAACCGGCTAAGGCGCCAGCCACGTACACCTAAGGTGGCGGGTTTGAATCCCCAGCTCGGACCCGCCAAACAACAA
>NW_003852543.1:992425-993894 GCF_000181295.1 Otolemur garnettii | reverse complement strand
AAAAAAAAAAAAAAAAAAAAAAGATAAAGATAGAAGTTTGCTTGTATAATTCAGAAGCAGAGGATGCTATAAAAAATAATGTTCTCTATATTTGCATATTAAGCAGCTGGAGTCAAGGCAGGTCTGGGTAGATATCTGTGACCTTGTACAATACCACTGTGAATCTCAGCATCCCACCCTTAAAATAGGGATGGATGGTAGTGACAAAATCTATCCTTTGCCCCTGGAGGTATGTGATGTGACCTGTGATGGAACCTTGTGAGTGATGGCATGACTTGCACAGGTTTGAGGTTGTCATCATTCTCCCTATCTTCCTTCATTCTCTTGGGTGTCCTGCGGGGGTCTATAGTAGTTCAAGGAGATGATGGTTCCCTTTGTCAGTTTGTCTGGCTTGGAAGGACTCTAGAGAGTTAGAAGTGAGATCTGCCTCGTTATAGGGCAAAATTGCAGCTAGAAGAGAACAGTTCACATTAACCCAGGGTGGTTCTGAACCATATAGTACTTGTGGGCTAGTGTGACTGGGTGCCCTCGGCGCAGAGGGCTTCCTGCAGAGCCTAGTCTTGGTTCTGAACAAGAAATGAAGGCTTTCAAGCCAAGATCATCTTACAGACTAGCCCTGTCCAACAGAAATAGAATGCTAGCCACATATATAATTTTAAACTTCCTAGTAACCACATTAAAATAAGCACAAAAACAGGTATAATTAAATTAATAGTCTATTTTATTTAACTGAATAAATCTAAAATATCATTTTGACATATAATCAATATAGAAGATATTTTATATATATTTTCATTCTGTCTGACTGTTCAAAGTCTGATGTATATTTCACATTGGTAGCACATCTTAGTTCAGACACTAAATTTTCATTAAAAACCCTCCAACTGAACTTAGATTTCAAAAAATTTATGGTTGAATTTGTTCCCACATATGCAGAAGTACTTCAGTAAGGAACTGAATACCAAAAAATTTTTTTCTTTGATATTTGCACACACTTTGACAAAACTCGTTCATCTTTTTTTTAGAAGAATTGATTTGACTTTGAAATAAAAGCATGTTAGGCGGCACCTGTGGCTCAAAGGAGTAGGGCACTGGCCACATATACTGGAGGTGGTGGGTTCAAACCCAGCCCCAGCCAAAAACTGCAAAAAAAACAAACAAAAAAAGGAAATAAAAGCATGTTGTTTTCAATACTGTATCTACCCAAATTAAGGAAATTCACCAGCTCAGTATTAGTGTCACATTCACAGGGGTATTGAATATATTGAAAAGTAAGTGTATCATAGTTACAAAGTATTCAAATTTAATTTCAGTTTTTGTAGTCAATTTTCATAATGCTGTCAATTACAATCAAAATCTTCTGCATACTGAGTCATGTTACAAAAATATGTGAAGTCCGTAGTTTCATAAACTAGAAAGTCTTCGTAACATTTACAAATATATACTGAACCATTTCAGCCACTGTTCCC
>NW_003852543.1:989360-991331 GCF_000181295.1 Otolemur garnettii | reverse complement strand
TCGCTTGAGCCCAGGAGTTGGAGGTTGCTGTGAGCTGTGAGGCCAGGGCACTCTACCCAGGGGGATAGCTTGAGGCTCCGTCTCAAAAAAAAAAAAAAATTTTTTTTTTGTAGAATAGTTAATTGTGATTTAAGCCACTAATTTCATTGATTTCATTGTTGTTGTTGGAAGGAACATACTTATCAAATTCATTACATATTTGCTGAAACTGTCTCCTTTACACATTGAACAAACTTGCTTTTTCACCTGGCAGTGTTTTATGTTGCCATTCTTTGTGACTTTGTGACATGTTTTCTTCCAGGTTTTTTTTTCTTTATTGATGCAGTCATAGTTCTGTGTCCTTAATCAATTCCACAGCAAGTAATATGCCTTTATTTTAAATTTTAAAATTTGTCCATGATTTTTAAACCAGAAAAAAATTATATTTCACCTTTGTTACCAATTTGTGATTTATGTGGCTAGCACTACAGCTCATGCTTTCTGAATAATAAACACATCATAATGTTTCATTAGTATACAGGAGGAAATCACTGAACTGAATCAAACTATTGTCCCCAAGAAGAATAGCGATGTGTCTGTGTGTGATACTAGTGATGACACATGAGCCTGACGTATACACTGCAATACTGCAGTAAAGTAAAATGTCATCCTACCAAAGCAGTAAAGTTGTGCTTGATGGAAAAACGTTTTACGGTGCATCAGTTTTTAGATTAAAGTTAATTAAAATTTAAAATTCAATCTTGGAATCATGCTGGCTACATTTCAGATGTTTAGTAGCCGTATATGGCTAATGGTTACTGTATGAGATATTTCAGATACATAATTAAGTTCAGAGAGTTAGAAATTTATTTATTCATTTATTTTATTCCGTTGAGTTCACATAACTTTTGCTATGTTTAGTTTGAGATAGAGTCTCACTCTGTCACCCAGGCTAGATGTGGCATCAGTCTAACTCATAACAACCTCAAACTCCTAGCTCAAGCAATTCTCCAGCTTCAGCCTCCCGAGTAGCTGCCACTAGAGGCATCTACAATGCCCTGCTATTTTTGTTTGTTTGTTTGTTTTTAGTAGAGATGGGGTCTTGCTCTTGCCCAGGCTTGTCTTGAACTCCTCAGCTTAAGGGATCTTCCTCTCTGTCTCCCAGAATGCTGAAATTATAAGTGTGAGCCACTGTGCCCCACCAAGTTCAAGTAACTTTTAATTTCTTTACCTTTCACTTTAAAATTTAAAAAAGTAATTAATCTCAGTCTAAAATTTCTTTTCATTATTTCTACCACTTACTGACTAGGGTTTGAGAGTGAATCTTAACACAGGCTTAGCATTAGCAGTTCTGTTCTGGACAGAAAATGTAGTACAGCTTGGGGAAGACCTGCGCGTGTTTTAGGGTAGGCTCCTTCCTGGCTCTGATTCCTGGGGACTAAGGGTAGGTTTAAAACTTAGGAGTTTGGGGCTTGCATCCTGGCTGGCACTTACTACCTTTGTGACCTGGGGAAGTTTGCTTTTCTGTGACCCAGTTCCTATTTTTTGGAATGTGATGCCAGTGCCTCTGCCTCCAGAGGTTTGATTAGATGCAGTGGGGAGCTCTTGATAAGCTCTTTTATTTGTTTAAGTGGCTTTCCCAGGGCCTGACCTTATCTTCTATGGTATTATATCATTTGGGGAGCAGGGGGTATGTTTTATGATGACCACTGGTGTCCTATGCCCCATTTGAAAGATTCCTTCTTTATTGTATCAGTAAATCCAGGCTGAGCTAAAAATAAGAAATGAAGGAATAAAATTTAAAAAGCCTTTGGATAATTCAGATTCTCCAGAGAGTTGAGCTAAGATAATATGTTTTTTTTTTTTTAGAGACAGAGTCTCACTTTGCTACCCTTGGTAGAGTGCTTTGGCGTCACAGCTCACAGCAACCACCAGCTCTTGGGCTTAGGCGATTCTCTTGCCTCAGCCTCTCAAGTAGCTGGGACTACAGGC
>NW_003852543.1:979613-989307 GCF_000181295.1 Otolemur garnettii | reverse complement strand
GCGTCACAGCTCACAGCAACCACCAGCTCTTGGGCTTAGGCGATTCTCTTGCCTCAGCCTCTCAAGTAGCTGGGACTACAGGCGCCCGCCACAACACTGGGCTATTTTTTGTTGCAGTTTGGCTGGGGCCAGGTTTGAACCCGCCACCCTTGGTATATGGTGCCGGCGTTCTACTCCCTCAGCCACGGGTGCTACCTGAAGATAATATGTTCACTAAATTTTCCTCCATTCCCCACTTCATTTTTTAGTGTGGATTTGGCTCATCCATAACATACTTGTTGAAAAGATACTTGCTCAGGATTATGTCAAGCTAGGTTTCCTTAAAGATGCATTTTAAAAAAGAGCTACAGTTCTGAGCCTTTAAGCCACTTGAATTAACTGGGGCATCTAACATCTAACTTTAAAGTTGTGTCTAACAGCCGTTTGCTGCCTAACAGTGGTCTGCCCAGGGAGGCCAAGAGCAATAAGAGGGGTTAGAAGGAGACTGGGTCTTGCCTTGCCTCCCTGAAAAGCTCTAGGGAAAACAGTAGCCTTACTGAGGAGAGTGACAGAATGCAGTAAGAAGGGTTGCTGACCCTCTTCTGTCATCTACCAGGCTACTGAAGACAAGCCCAGAACTGACCGAGTGCTGCACGTGGTTCCCTGAGTCCTATGTGATCTATCCAACTAATCTTAAGACTCCAGTTGCTCCAGCGCAGAATGGAATCCAGCCACCCATCAATAACTCAAGGACAGATGAAAGAGAGTTCTTCCTGGCTTCTTATAACAAAAAGAAAGAAGATGGAGAGGGTAACGTTTGGATTGCAAAGTCATCAGCCGGTGCCAAAGGTGAGTTGGCATTGCTGTCCCTTTCACTATTCCCTGTGAGTTCCCGTCATGCTTTGTTCAATGGCATGTTAGATTTTAATGATGCATTTAGATGAATGACTCTGTTCTAATCTGAATCATCGAGGGTTGAGTCCACACCTAGTTACATAGTTTTGAATGCCCACCTATGTTGTCTAGGTCTTTCTCTTTAGCTCTAGATCCATTGACACTCTCCCTATCTCTAAAGCTGCTTCAAACTGAACGTGTCTGACACAGAACTCTTCATTTCCTTTCCAGATTTGCCCAGCCCAGCCTGCTCCTCTTTCAAGCCTGTTCCCGCTTAGTTTATGATCCCTCTATTCACCCAGGCTTTGAAGCTCCCAAACCTGGGATTCATCCTTGACTGCACCGTTCTTTGTCATCTACACCTTTGCATTAGCACATCTTGTTAGCTCCATCTGCAAAATACATTCTGATTTAGACTTTTCCTTGAAATTTCCACAGTGCCTTCTCAATAATAGCTCCCATTTTCTCTAGGCTAATTGCAGCACCTGCCCACAGCTAGTCATCCTCCTTCCAGACAGACTGATGTTTAAAAAAAAAAGAAAAGGAAAAAATTTAATCTAATCATGTTAGTTCCTGCTTAAAAGACTTACCAGCTGGCTTCCTAATGTAATTAGAATAATCTCCAGATTCTGCATCTAGCCTGCACTATTTGACCTTTGCCTGTATCTCTGATCTCATCTTTTTTTTTTTCTTTCTTGAGACAGAGTCTCACTATGTTGCTCTGGGTAGAGTGCTGTGTCCTCACAGCCCACAGCAATCTCAAACTCTTGGGCTTAAACAATTCTCTTGCCTTGGCTTCCCAAGTAATTGGAACTATAGGCACCCACTACAACACCAGCTATTTTTTTTATTGAAGTTGTCATTGTTGTTTAGCAGGCCAAGGCTGGGTTCGAACCTGCCAACCTCAGCGTATGTGGCTGGTGCCGTAACCACAGCGCTATGGGAGCTGAGCCCTCATCTTCTATTCTCAGCCTTCTTCACTGTACTGTACCCACAAAGACTGCCTCATGTCCCTCCAATACTCTACCTTTGTCTGTGTACCTGGAATGTGCTGCTTATGTGGATTGTTTTCTGTTCCTCTCAGCTCAGGTGTTGCCTCCTCAGAGATGCCCTTTCTGATAAAGTAACTTTTTGCCCATTGCTTTCTTTCCCTTGCTTTGTTTTTCTTCTTGCAGTATCCTCTTCTTGGGACTGGATTACTTATTTGTCCATCCATCTCTCTATACAAACACAGACTTTGTGTCTTGTTCATCCTTGGACCCTCCTCAAATAATAGATATGTGTGAATGAGTGCATTGAAGAAGTGAGGTTTATATTATTAAGGCAGGCTTAATAATATAGCGGCAATGAAGTAGTGGCAATGCAATGAGTACATTAGCAGTCTCTCTCTGTGACAACCATCATTTGCTCTTTCAAAACCATTGAATTTTGAGTTTACTTCTTTTATTGCCTGGGAAGGCTATCTGGTCATTGGTACTCATTTCTATTCCTGGTCCGGTGGACCTTACCTTCTTTTCTACCACCCGTGAGACAGAAGGGCATTACCTGGAATCTCCTGAAGGAGGGAAAATTGGACTCCTGCCACAAGTCAGGGGTACTTCACCTACTTTTCTCTCCTGCCTTGTGATCTATTCTTAAGTAATGTCCCCTAGTTTGGTTCTAAAGATAAAAGGAGGAATTGGCAGAGGAAATAAACATTCATGACATTCCAGATTCCTCCTGTGGATTTGGACTTAACAGTCAGAACGGTCATTGAGAGGACACCTGGGTAGTCCCTGGATCCTCCCCAAGGCAAGAAGACTTAGAGGGACACCAAGCAGCTGGGGAGGGAGGGTCAAGAGAATAAATGGTAAACAGAGAATTTTGCTATCAAATAAACAAAAGAAAGAAAACAAGAATGATCTGTCATAGGGACATTTACTGCTACATTACACGTAAGGGCAAAATATTTAGAAATAATCTCACTGTCCAGTAACTAGTAAACAAATGTATAATTAGTTTACATCCATACAATGGGATATTTTTCTGCCACTAACATTAATTGTGATGCTAACACTAGAAACAGTGAAAATATTGACAATGTAAAGTAAAAAAGAAAATATGAGATGAGTTCACTGTGATGGAACCAGGCTTTGCCCATATTGTAAAGAAAGATAATAATGAAAAAATAAAAATAACTATGTCAGGAAATAAGACAATGGGTCACTTGTCCATTTCACTTCATTGCCATGTTTTTTAAATAGCTGTAGTTTTTAAAAGTTATGAAAATATAGATACCTTCTTATTTTCCCATTATTTTTCCAACCTACTAACATGGGGTATATTCATTTTTAATAAGAAATAATTTACATAAGGAAATAGCACAAGAGAAGTAAGGTGGGAGCATATGGGGTTAGGTTACGTAGAGCAAGACATCCGTGGTGATAGGGATAGTTTGAAGACATTAGCAGGAAAGTGATGTTTTAGAATGATTATTCTAAAAGTAGTTTGAAAAGTGCTATAGAAGAGGGGAGATTAAAGTCTGAACTTAAGAATTGGCAAGTGAAAATAAAGAGGAACCAAAAATCTGAGTGTGACTTCCAAGGGAGATGCAACAGAATGAGTCATGTGTGTGGGGAAAGAGAACAAGAGAGCTTTTCCACGTAGATTTGCAGTTTCTTGTTCAAGAGGCTAAGCAGATGGTGGAACAAGTGACAGAAACAGGGTAGTTGAGAGGGGGTTGATTTTTAGGAAAGATGGATCCTTGAATTAATGAACTGAACTGAGATGAAAGCATGAGACCTAAATGGAGATAAACTACAAATCTAAAACTCTAAAACATACAGGTGAAAAACCACATAGTTCTAGAAAAGTGAGTTCAGTAGTGTTGTAGGATAGGACATCAACACAGAAAATCAATTGTGTTTTTCAATACCAACCATGAAGATATGAAAACCAAAGTCAAAAACATAGTATCACTTACAGTCACCACAGAGAAAATGAGATGCTTAAATATTAACTTAATAAAACAGGTATAGGCTCTGTATGCTGCAAATTACAAAATGATTTTGGAAGAAGTCAAAGGGAACCTGAAGAAAAGGGCAGACATATCGTGTCCATGGATTGCCGCGAGTAAAGATGTCTGTTTGCCCCAAAGCGGTCTTTAGGTTTATTATCATTCCTATCATGTATCAGCAAAGTTTTTATTTAGAAAGAAAGCCGTTTCTAAAATTCATACAGAAAAGCGCAGGTCCTAGAATAGCTTAAATGATCTTGATCAAGAGAAGAATAAAGGGGAATTAATTACTCTACATGACATTAAGGCAAACTGTAGCATCCAGTACTCTGTTGTTGTGGAGCAACAGAAACATAAATCAATGGAACAGATTAGAAAACTCAGAAGTAGACCTAAACATCTATGTCCATCTGATTTTTGACAAAGGTACAAAAGCCATTCAATAGAGGAAGGGTAAAATTTTCAACACATGGTGGTGACTAAGGTGGATACCCAGAGACAAGGAATGACTGAACATAAACCTCACCCATCACACAAAAACTAACTCAAAATGGATTGGAAACTTACATGTGAAATGTAAAATTATAAACTTTTTGGAAAAGTACAGGACATAGAGCTTGGCAGAGACTTCTTAAACTTAACACCAACGGTATAATCCATAAAAGTAAAAACTGATAAATTGAACCTCATCAAAATAAAACTTTTGCTTTGTGAAACACCCCATGAGGATGAAAGGATGCATTGCACACTGGGTAAAAGGGTTTTTAAACCATTTTATGACGTCAGGAAATACAGTAATGTCTCAGGGTATAAAAATCAGTGCCTACAAATCAGTAGCCTTTGTATATGCCAATAACAGCCAAGTTGAGGAGCAAATCAAGGAGACAATTCCCTCACAGTAGCTTCAAAGAAAATGAAATACTTAGGAATATACGTAGGAAAAGAAGTGAAAGATCTTTTCAAAAAAGAATTATGAAACCCTAAGAAAAGAAATTGCAGAAGACACTAACAAAGGGAAGAACATACCGTGTTCTCAGCTGGGAAGAATCAACATTGTCAAAATGTCTCTTCTACATAAAACAACCTACAGATTCAATGCAATCTCCATTAAAATACCAACATCATATTTTGAAGAACTGGAAAAAATAACACTTCGTTTTGTATGGAACCAGAAAAAAAATCCATATAGCCAAGGCTATTCTTAGTAATAAAAAGAAAGTCAGAGGCATCACCCCTACCAGACTTCAGGCTGTGTTACAAGTCCACAGTAATAAAAGCAGCATGGTATTGGCACAAAAATAGAGACATACATATATGGAACAGAATAGAAAACAAAGCGATAAAACCAGTCTCTACCTGCCATCTGATCTTTCATAAACCAAACAAAAGCAAACAGTGGGGAAAAGAATCCCTATTCAACAAATGGTGCTGGGAGAACTGGAAAACCACATGTAAAAGACTGAAACTCGACTCACACGTTTCACCACTTACAAAAATTGACTCAAGATGGTTAAGAGACTTAAATCTAAGACATGAAACCATAAAAATCTTAGAATAAAGTATGGGGAAAATTCTTGATGATCTTGGACCAGGGATGTATTTTATGACAAAGACTTTAGCAGCCATTGCAACAATAACAAAAATTAACAAATGGGACTTAATTAAGCCAAAAAGCTTTGCACAGCTAAGGACACAACAAGTAAAGCAAAAAGACAACCTTCAGAATGGGAAAAGTTATTTGCAGGGTATCAGTCTGACAAAGGATTGATAACTGGAATCTACAGTGAACTCAAATTAACAGAAAAAGAGTAAGCAATTCCATTTACCTCTGGGCAAGAGATATGAACAGAACCTTCTCTGACAAAGACAGACAAATGGCTAACAAACATTTAAAAAAATGTTCATTGTCCCTGATGATCAGAGAAAAGCAAATCAAAACCATCCTGAGATATCACCTAAGCCCGGTGAGAATATTCTACATCATAAACTCTCAAAGCTACAGATGCTGGCATGGATGTGGAGAGAAGGGAACATTTCTACACTGCTGGTGGGACTGTAAACTAATATAATCTTTTTGGAAGGAAGTATGGAGAATCCTCAAAGAACTCAAATTAGACCTGCCATTGATCCTGCAATCCCATTAAGGACATTTGCACGAGACTGTTCATCACAGCTCAATTTACAATCACTAAAACGTGGAAATAACCTAAATACCCATGATCCCAAGAATAGATTAACAAACTGGCATGTGTATACCATGGAATACTAGACAGCCACTAAAAAAAATAGGGACTTTACATCTTTTGTATTAACCTGGATGGAGGGGAGATGGGAGGGGGATGGAGGGTCATGGTGTTTGGCACACCTCTTGGGAGCGGGACACAATTACAAGAGGGATTTTACCTAACAGCTGCAATCAGTGTAACCTTATTCTTTGTACCCTCAATGACTCTCAAACAATTAAAAAAAAGATTATATGACAAAAGACTCAGATCTAGAATACGTATAGAAACAACTTTCAAAACCTAACAGTAAATAACAATAGACACACAGTCCAGTTAGAAAATAGGCAAAAAATATGAAACTATATTTTATTGAAGAGGTTGTACAGATGGAAAATAAGCAAATGAAAAGATTTTCCATATCGTTAACCATTGGGGAATGCAAATTGAAACCACGACAAGCTGTCACTACACTTGCATTAAAATGACCCAAATAAGAAATGACAACAGGAAAGGATCCGTACTTGCTGGCCAGGATCTAGTGGAACTGGATCATGCTTACACCTGCCAGTGGGAATGTAAAATGGTACAGACACTCTGCAAAAAAGTTTGGCAATTTTTCATAAAACTAAACATGTAACTACCTATAATGCAGCAATTGTACACTCTTGGGCATTTGTCCCAGAGAGATGAAAACATATTCCACACAAAAACCTGTACCTAAAGCTTTGTTTTTAATAGCCCCAAACTGGAAAGACCCCAGATGTCCTTGAAGGAGTCAGTGATCAAACAAACTGGTGAACTGATGCTGTGGAATACTACTTAGCAGTAAAAAGAGTGAACTGTGAGCCACACAACTTCCTTAGCTGAATCTTCAGAGAATTGTGCTGAGTAAGAAAAGAAGATCCCAGAAGATCACATACTGTATAATTCTATTCATATAACATTTTCAAAATGACAAAATTATGGAAATGGAAAGCAGATTAGTGGTTGTCAGGGAGGGAGATGAGCGTAGCTTTAAAAGAGCAACATGAGGGATCTGGGTAACTATGGCACCATTGAAAAAGGAAAAAGATAGTTGCAAATCATCTATCTGGCAAGGGATCTAAAGAACTCATAACTCAATAATAAACATACAGTTAATCCAGTCAAGAAATAAACCAGGAGTCTGAGTAGACATTCTCCAAAGAAGATAATAAATCACCGAGAAGCACAGGAAAACATATTCAACATTATTAGTCATTAGAGAAATGAACATTGAAACCACACGTGATACCACTCCACAGCCACTAGGATAGCTATAATTAAGAATAATGATAAAGGTTGTGAGGATGTGAAGAAATTGGAATCCTAGAACATAGCTGGTGGGAATGTAAGATAGTGCAGCCACTTTGAAATACAATTTCATAATTTCTCAAAAAATTAAAGGTAGCATTACCATATGGTTCAGCTGTTACACTTCTGGGTTTATTCCCAAGACAATTGAAAATATAGATCCACAAAAACTTGTATCAAATCTTAACAGCAGCATCATTAATAAGGCTCAAACAACAATAGAAGCAATCCAAATATCCATCAGTAAATGAACAGCCTCATTCTTTCATTCGTAGAAAGGAATGAAGTACTGATACATGAAGCAACATGGATGCACCTTGAAAACTTTGCATTAAGCGAAATTAGCCAGATGTGAAAGGCCACATACTATATGGTTCCATTTATATGAAATGCCTAGGAGAGGTAAATCCTTAGGTAGAGACAAAAAGTAAATTAGCAATTGTCAGGGGCTGGGGTGAGGAGAATGGGGAATAACTGCCTCTCCCCAAAAACCCTGTATCCAAAAATGTTCTAAAATCAGACAGTAGTGATACCTGCAAAACTCTTGAATATGCTAAAACACATTGCATTGTACATTTTAAAAGGGTGAACTTTATGGTATGTAAGTTACATCTCAGTTATACTGTTAAAAGGGATATGACATCATTTACTTAATGTTACTGGACAATTTGAATGTATCCAGTTTTGTCTGTTATGCTACAGGGAACGTATTTGTACATATGTCTTTATGTCCTAACTTTGCTGGTATTTGTGAAATTTTTAGCGTTAGAAGTGATTTACTGGCAAGGCAGTGTACAGTCTGTATGGTGGTAGCCAGTAACCATTAGTAGAGTGGTGTTTAGTTAGAGTGCTTAGACACTTTCAATACCTGTAAAACTGAAATTTCATGGGTGTAGCCTGTCAAGCTAGTGTTGACAATCCTACCTTGGAAAACAGTCAGATAACAACTGTGGGCACTCTGTGGGCAGAGCAGAGAATGGGAGAGATTGGAGGAGGGTAGGGAGGGAGAAAGAAAAGAATGGGCAGGCCAGTAAAAGCCTCCTGTGGGTTTTTTGCTGTTTCCTTTCTGCCTTTGTGGAGAGCTTTTCCTCTTGGTTTGAACTGGACTCATTTCTGTTTTGCTTTTGCCCTGTTAGGTGAAGGCATTCTCATCTCCTCCGAGGCTTCAGAGCTTCTCGATTTCATAGACAACCAGGGCCAAGTGCACGTGATCCAGAAATATCTTGAGCACCCTCTGCTTCTCGAGCCGGGTCACCGCAAGTTTGACATTCGGTAATGCGTCAATGTCCATAGCTCTCGTTTTTATTCATCTGAAAAAAATGCAGTGGTGTATGGTGAGGAGGGGAAATGGAATATGAGGAAGTATTTGACTGTGATTAAGTTATTACCAAAATTGAATACAGCTCACTGGAATTGAGCATCAGCTCCTAACTGTGTTTTTCTTTTTACTAAGAGTATGGATTTTTTTTTCTTTTAATATTTTCGTTCATGAAAATGACTTGTAGGTTCAATGAGAAGAGTATAAATGCATGGGCCTGGTTTACTGAACATGCTAAGAAATGTTCGTAGAACACATAATTCAGATGTAACAGATTGCGTGCCCTGTCAAATAATTTGTCTTCACTTCATTATTTGTGTCTCATTCTTTATCGATTTCACGAACACATCTCAGGCTTTTGGATTTTAAGTTTCTGAGCAAAGGACCTAGCATGGAGAAAGAAGATGTGTGGTGCTTTATAAAACAGAACAACCCTCTCTGCCCAGTTCATCCCCAGCCTTGCTATTATCTCCTTATCTGGGGTCTGTCTCCTTGATTTCTTCATAATTTGCTGCTTCTTCAACATCAGTACTAGGTCAAATCAGCTTCAGGATGTTTCTTACTAAAAGAGCAAATGGGCTCGGTGCCTGTAGCTCCTTTAAGTGGCTAGGGCGCCAGCCACATACACCAGAGTTGGTGGGTTCGAATCCAGCCCGGGCCTGCCAAACAACAATGACAGCTACAACCAAAAAAAAAATGGCTGGGCATTGTGGCAGGCGCCTGTGGCTCAACTGGCTAAGGTGCCAGCCACATATATCTAAGGTGGCAGGTTCGAATCCAGCCCGGCCTGCCAAATAACAATGATGGCTGCAACCAAAAAAAAAATAGGCGTTGTGGTGGGTGCCTGTGGTCCCAGCTCCTTAGGAGGTGGAGGCAGGAGACTCGCTTGAGCCCAGGAGTTGGAGGTTGCTGTGAGTTGTGATGCCACGACACTCTACCCAGGGGGACAGC
>NW_003852543.1:978298-979593 GCF_000181295.1 Otolemur garnettii | reverse complement strand
GGGCATTGTGGCAGGCGCCTGTAGTCCCAGCTGCTTGGGAGGCTGAGGCAAGAGAATCACTTAAGCCCAGGAGTTTGAGGTTGCTCTGAGCTGTGACAGCCACGGCACTCTACCTAGGGTGACGACTTGAGACTGTGTCTCAAAAAAAGAAAAATAAAATAAAATAAAAGAGCAAACATAACAATTGGAGGTTTTACAGGTTAACTATAAAAACCAACCCATCTAGGCTCAGCACCTGTACTCAGTGGTTAGGGCGCCAGCCACATACACCAGAGCTGGCAGGTTCAAACCCGGCCTAGGCAACAACAATGACAACTACAACAAAAAAATAGCTGGGCATTGTGGTGGCTGCCTGTGGTCCCAGCTACTTGGGATTCTTAAGAGAATCACTTAAGCCCTCGAGTTTGAGGTTGCTGTGAGCTGTGATGTCACGGTACTCTACCAGGGGTGACATAGGGAGACTGTCTCAAAAAAAAAAAAAAAAGGCAAAAAAAAACCCCAACCCAGCTAAATCTCTTCAGAATGATGGATAGATCAAAGACTCTTTATTATTTATGGTGAAATGTTTTGTTGGCCTTGTTATAGAGATAACACAGTATCGCAGCTGAATTGTGGTTTGCCTCATATAATTTTGGAACCTCCTGTTCCCCCTATCCAAATTCTCCCATCCTCCAAAAGAAGTCAAGGTGTGGCTACTTTAATATATTATGTAGAAACTTTGGATGACTTGAGTAAAACAGTGTTTTTATTGATTTGCAGAAGCTGGGTCTTGGTGGATCATCAGTATAATATCTACCTCTATAGAGAGGGTGTGCTCCGGACTGCTTCAGAACCATATCATGTTGATAATTTCCAAGACAAAACCTGCCATTTGACCAATCACTGCATTCAAAAGGAGTACTCAAAGAACTATGGGAAGTATGAAGAAGGGAATGAAATGTTCTTCCAGGAGTTCAATCAGTACCTAACAAGTGCTTTGAACATTACCCTAGAGAGTAGTATCTTACTACAAATCAAACATATAATAAGGTAACTTCATTGTGTCTTTTTTCAATTAGGGGTTTCTTCTTAATGGAGCTTCAGGTGTCTGTGCCTTTCAAAGAATTGTTTCATTTCAGTTGTCTAATTTATGTCTAATATTAAATTATTTGTTATATTTCTTTCCTTTTATTATGGCCAGGATTAGTAATTATGTCAATTCTTTCATTCCTGATATTGATAATCTCTCTGTTCTACTTGGACAGATTGACTAGAGGTTTATTAATTTCCTTTCCTTTTTTTTTTTTTTTTTTTGA
>NW_003852543.1:975443-977680 GCF_000181295.1 Otolemur garnettii | reverse complement strand
TTTAGCTGGCTCGGGCCAGATTTGAACCCGCCAGCCTGGGGGTATGTGGCTGGCACCCTACCCACTGAGTTATGGGTGCCACCATAATGGCAGTTCTTTAACATCTTAATCTGATAACTCCAAAATCTGGATCACCCACAGCAGATGTCAGCAAACCATGTCTTGTGGGCCAAATCTGACCTACAGCCTGTTTTGTAAGGTCTGCAAGCTAGCTTTTAATTTTTTTAAGATTTTTTTTTTTAAAGAATATATAGTATGCAACAGAGGCTGTATATAGCCTGTAAAATTTAAAATATTTACTATTTGGACCTTTGTAGAAAAGGTTTGACAACCCTTGACTTTTAGGTCTGTTTCTATTTTCTATTTCTTAATAGACATTAATAAGCCCAGAAATCATTTTTTAGCATTAGTGTTAATTTATTATAGTTTATTAAATCAAGTAGAAATTTTTTTAATAAAGTATACAGTTTAGTGAGTTTTTTTTTTTTTAATTGAGACAGAGTCTCACTTTGTCACCCTCTGTACAGTGCTGTGTCCTCATAGCTCACAGCAACCTCAAACTCTTGGGTGGGCTCAAGTGATTCTCTTGCCTCAGCCTCCCTAGTAGCTGGGACTATAGGTGCCCGTCACAACACCTGGCTATTTTTTTTGTTGTTGTTCAGCAAGCCTGGGCCAGGTTCGAACCCACCAGCCCTGGTGTATGTGGCCGGTGCCCTAACCACTGAGTACGGGCTCCCCCAGTTAGTGAGTTTTTAATTACACACATATTCACCTAACCATGATACAAATCAAGATAGAAAACATTTATGACACCCCAAAAGGCCCCTTTAAACTCCCTGACAATATATGTATATTCTCCTCCAACTTTTATCACCATAGATCCTTTTGTTTGTTCTTAAGCTTTATGTAGGTGGGATTATGTTTTATTTTCTCTTTTCTGTTCACTTTCTTTCAATGTGTGTCTGTAACATTCATCCATATCGTTGCACGTGGTAGTTTAGCCTTTGTATTGCTGTGTACACGTAATATTCCACTGTGTGAATATTTTGGTTTATCTACATTGGTAGATATCTGGGTTTTATCTCTTGTATTTAGGCCTGTAATCTATCTGGAATTGTTATATGTCAGGTTTCATGTTATCCGCATAGATATCCCATTTGACCAAGGGCCATTTGTGTGTAAGACCGTATGTGGGGTGCCTTTTGTTGTAAACCAGGTGGCCGTTCATCTGAGGGTCTGTCCCTGTGATCTCTGTTTGGCCCCATTAGTCTGTTTATGCTCCATGTTATTTCTACTCTGTCTTCATGACTGAGATTTTTTCCTTATTCTTACATAGATCCCAGCAGAATAAAGGGTTTTAAATCCCATTTTTTCAGGGATTATAGGTCTTTAGAAGTCTTATGCCAGATAAACCAAGTATGCTGAAGAAAGAATTCCTATTTTAGGTAAAAGATGTATTAGAAATCTGCTGCGCCCCCGCCACATGGTTCCGTGTGGCTCAGAGGGTGTCGCTGCCTTGGTGCTATAAATGTTCTTCACAGCTCTCATGCTTTCTTTTTTCCCCAACTAGCCTCCCCCTAACTTCCCACTCCAGCCAAAAAAAGATGCACTGTATAAAGGCTCTGATGAAAAAAAATTCTTTTAAGTGAATTATTAATCTTGAACTTTAGCAGATAAAAAACTATTTAGTTTTGAATTGGTTTTGGCTCTTAGTTTTTCCTTTATGTGTCAGAGTATAATGGTTCTTTGTCCTTTAATTGTTTTAGGTTTTATTTTTGTTTGTTTGTTTGTAGACAGAATCTCACTCTGTTGTCCCAGGCTAGAGTGCAGTGAGTGACCTCAGCCTAGCTCAGAGCAACCTCCAGTTCTTGGGCTCAAGCAATCCTCCTGCCTCAGCCTCCTGAGTAGCTGAGACGAACAGCTGTGCACCACCATACCTGGCCACTTTTTCTGTTTTTAATAGAGACGGGGTCTCACTTTGCTCAGGCTATTTCCAAACTCCTAAGCTCAAGGGATCTTCCCGCCTCAGCTTCCCAGAGTGCTAGGATTATAGGTATAAGCCACCACACCTAGTATTTTTCTCTGGCTCTTTTTCTTTTTATCATTAGTATCTATTAATCTTTTCTTAATTACATCTTAAATAATATTTTAATTAAAAAAAGTTAAGGGGCAGCTCGGCGCCTGTGGCTCAAGCAGCTAAGGCGCCAGCCACGTACACCCAAGGTGGCGGGTTTGAA
>NW_003852543.1:962850-975270 GCF_000181295.1 Otolemur garnettii | reverse complement strand
AAAAAAAAAAAAAAAAAAGTTAAGGGTATTTTTTCTTAGAATAAAGTTTTTTTTTTTAATGTGACATGTGACTTGTGAATGCAGGTTAAGGGTGAATGAAAAAAGAGATTATTATAATTAGTTCTTAAATGGCTTATCTATCCAAAATTATTTTTAAAGGTTTAAACATATCTATAAAAATAATTTTCTTTTGGGGAAAAAATAAAAAGAGATAGAAGTTCGTGGTTGGTGGAAAGGGGTGGGAAGGAAGGAGGGCTAGGAGAGCAAGACCCTGGCCCCAAGTTCACAGATCTCTTAGTTCTTTTTAAAAGTCATGAGTGAAAACCTGCACGTAGGGTTACACCTTAGAGTTAGTAGTTAGTCATGGGAAAGACAGTACCCTGCATCTTTTTTCTTCTGACTATATATCTGTGTAGAAGGAGAGTTACCTCTGGTTATCCTAGAGTCATCATTAACACATTTTATTTACTAAGATAAATATTTTGCCTCAGTATTCATTTGAGGAAAATAATCAAGGAAGATCTTCCATAAGACAGAAATGGCATAGGCTTTCTGGAATGTTTGTTCTAGAGAACAGGTATTTATTATTCATAAATAAGAGATTTATGGTTGTGATGATTTTTTTTTCTTTTTTTTTTTTTTGCAACAGTCTCTCTCTGTGCCCTATGTAGAGTGCCTTGGCAAGTAGCTAGGACTACAGACACCAGCAACCTCCAACTCTTGGGCTCAAGCAATTCTCTTGCCTCAGCCTCCTGAGTAGCTGAACCTACAGGCACCTGCCACAGTGCCCAGCTAGTTTTCTATTTTTAGTAGAGGTAGGGTGCTCTTTGCTCAGGATGGTCTCAACTCTTCAGCTCAGGTGATCCACCTGCTTCAGCCTCTAGAGTACTAGGATTATAGGTCTGAGCCACTGTGTCTGACCAGTGGTGATCATAATTAATGAAATATGCTTTTTCATAAGAGCAGCATCTATTAAATGCTTCTTTGGTGCCAGGAGTTATGCCAAGAACTGTTGTAATTACCTAATTGACCAATCTCAGCAATAGGAGTAGATACTATTTTTACTTTATAGGTAAAGAAATCAAATTTTGAGTTAAAGAGGTTAAGAAAACTTGCCTGAGATTCCAGCCTGACCTCAAACCATCTTCATGAACTTCTTTGTTATGCTTCAGAAATTCACTTGCAGCCTTTTCTCTGTGTCACCAAAACCACCTAATTTTTCAAATAGTAGTTTATGCTAATTGTAATTCTATTCTATATTTCCATATTTATTTCAACATGTATAGCTCTTTTTTTGTTTGTTTGTTTTTTGTTTTTTGAGATAAAGTCTCACTTTGTCACCCTCGGTTGAGTGCTGTGGTATCACAGCTCACAGCAACCTCCAGCTCTTGGGCTAGAGTGATTCTCTTGCCTCAGTCTCCCAAGTTGTTGGGACTACACGTGCCTGCCACAACGCCCAGCTATTTTTGTTACAGTTGCCACTGCTGTTTTAGCTGGCAAGGGCCGGGTTTGAACCCGTCACCCTCGGTATATGGCGCCAGAGCCCTACCCACTGAGCCACAGGCTCTGCCCAACATGTATAGCTCTTAAGTCTTTTAATCAGCAATAATTTGGCATTAGAACTTGGGCTAGTGAAAGGCATTAATGAGGCCACCAATCTTTTTGCAAATTTTGCTCTTTACTAAATGATAGTCTTTTTGTTACGTGGCATGAATACATGGAAATGTTTTATTTATTCTAAACAAACATAGCAGCCACTCACCTGTTAGAGGAATTTCATTTACAGAGCCCATGCCACTCAGTGTTCTGCTGCTTCTTGAGGCCGGGAAAAGCAGCCTTTGCCTGGAAGAACACAAGGGGTTGTAGAATTTTCTAACAAATTTTAGATAAGTAGCATTCTTGTAGATAATTTATTAGTACTAAATCAAAAGAGGAGAGAATGAAGTCAAAGCTGATTTTTAGACACATTTGATATAAAATCATCCAGGCACATTTCATGTATTCCTTCTCCCTCGACCACCCCCTTCTCAGCACGTTCTCCTCTCCTGTCCCACAGAAGCTGCCTCCTGAGCGTGGAGCCTGCCATCAGCACCAAGCACCTCCCTTATCAGAGCTTCCAGCTCTTCGGCTTCGACTTTATGGTGGATGAGGAGCTGAAGGTCTGGCTCATTGAGGTCAACGGCGCCCCTGCTTGTGCTCAGTAAGCGCGAATGCCATTGCGTTTTAACACGCGGGAAGTTAGTTCTGCAGTTGGAAACATGTCTTGGTAAGGTGGGGAGCACCCATTCTTGAAGGGTACAGGCCTCTGTCAGAAAGCATGACACGGTGATAGGAGACCCTGGAGAGATGCCGTCTGGCAAGGGGGCTTTGCTGAGTCATTTTCTTTCCATTTTCCCTCTGTGTTTTGAGCAGTTGGCCCATGCTCCGGTGGATGGTAGGTGTTGCAGGAGTTTCAGACAAAGCTAATAACTGCCAGAGAGACCATCTTGTGTGACAAGTTAAGTGAGCAGGGTGCTGTGAATGGGGAAGAAAGAAGATTAGGGGCTCCTGGTCAGGAAGGAGTCTAAGAGGCATCATAGACTGGAGCTGGGATGCCAGGGAAGAGGGTTCAGATGCACCAAAGGGAGGTGGGGAGAGCCTTCAGAAAGGGGCATGGCACCCACTAGGACCTTGCTCTGTGCACATCTGGGAGATGTACAGAAGAATAAAGATCCCTGAAGACCTGCCTCTAGGGAGTGTCTGCCCTCCTGGGGAGAAGCTTGGCTGGGTGATGTTATGAAAGATGAAGGTGAGAAGGTAAGTCGGACCTTTCTTGAAAGGCCCTAAGTATAACAGAAAGTCATTTGGACTCAATCCTCTTATGCTCTTCATTCTTCTGAAGATCTACTTTCATCATGCCAAGACCCTTTCATGGTTCCCGTCTACCTCTTGGAGAAATTTGAGAATTTCAGGTGACTTTTCAAAGGTTTCGGAGATAGCTTGAGCAAGAGCAAGACCATATCTCTACTAAAAATAGAAAAATAGGCACCTGTAGTCCCAGCTACTCGGGATGCCGATGCAGGAAGATCACTTGAACCCAGGAGTTTGAGGTTGCTGTGAGCTAGGCTGACAGCACTGTAGCCTGGACAACAGAGTGAGATTCTGTCTCAAAAAAACACAAAAGACTTAGGAGAAAGTTCTATACCTGCAAGGACTGTCCTATACACACAAGTTGTTCTTAGGTTAGGAGCTGGGCCTTTGCCCCTGGCCTGATGGCTGTGACAGGTGTGATTCCATCTCATTTGTCAGTCCCTGCAGCTGGCAGTTAGCCAAGTCATGTCCCAGGCCATGGGTTCCCAGTGGGGAACAAAGAAAGACACAGACCCTGCCCTCAGTGGAGAGAGAATGTGGGCAAGACAAGGGACCAGACAGTGATTACAAACTGGGACAGGTGCTTTAATACAGAGCAAAGGATGTTGAAAGGTAACATAACCCAGCAAAAGGCTTCCCACTGGGAAGTGATGCTTGGCACTGAGAGCTGAAGGTGGCATGTGAGTTAGGGAGGCTAAGAGTGGAGGCAGACAGGGCTTTGTCTTGCCTCACCAAATCGACGGTGGTGTGCCCAGTCTCGGCAACCGCTGTCCTTTCTGTCACAGCTCTGTACCACCGTGGTGCTCTGGGCTACACCTTCCCCCCTGTTTACACGGTCACCTTTCTCCCTCTATGCTGCTTATGCACACCCAGCAGATTTTACCAGCTATTAAAATAAAAATTCTCCCTGATGCCACATCCTGCTCCAGTGTTCTGGCCTTTTCCCCACTCCTCTCACAGTCATGTTTCTGGAAAGCAACCTCTGCCCGAGTCATCTTCTCTTCCTCTGTTTCCATCCATGCCCTGGTCCATGGCAGGCTGGCTTCCATCCTGACCACCCCACAGAAGTAGTTCTTAGAAGGTTCCCAACCAAGTCCACATTGCCAAGTCCAGTAGCCCATTTCTGTTCTCACTTTCCCAGAACCGTCAACAGCATTCCAGGCAGCTGACCACCCTGTGCTGAGATGCTGTCCTGTGGTGGCTTCAGGCATGCTTTGTGCTTGCTGAGGGAGGTGTGGGCAAGCTGGGCTCATGTCCTCATCAGGTATCAGGCCCCAGCTCTGGGTGTCGTCTCCTCTCCCTGCTCTATGCTCTCTCTATATGATCTCATTCAACTTCATGATTTTAAAACCACCAGCTTACTTCACAGCCTAGAGAGGCAGTTGAGCAACTGCACTGCCCTCTCTGCCGTGACATCTGGATGTCCAACAAAGTCCCCTACCCACTCCCAGACTTCCCATCTCCATGAGTCCATCACCCTGCCCTCAGAGCATAAGCCCAACTTTAAGAAGTCTTGCCTCCCCAATCACCTTTCCCTCAAGTCCTGTCCAGGGGACTTGAGGAATCAGTCAGATTCCACAACACTGCCCTTCTGCCCTCTGCCCTGCCCTCCATTCCCACTGCTGCTGCCCTGGCACAGGTCATCTTCCACCATGGCTGAGAATTTTACAAAGAGCCTCAGAACTGAGATTTCTACATCTGATAAAATCCATCCTCCCAGAGTAGCCAGTGTGATAAAATAGAAAACAGACACCTGTTCTCCACGCTTACCATCATACCTTGGACAGAAACCAGACTTCTCCCTCCACCTGCAAGGCCACTGCCTGCCTGCCTCTCCACCTTCACCCTGGGCTGCCATTTCCTTGGATTCCTCGTATCTACCTGGAGCCTTTGTGCCTGCTGTCGCCTCTGTGTGGAGTCCCCACCACCATCACCACCATGCTCACTGTGGCTGGTTCCTTCTTTACCAAAATGACATTTCAGAAAACCTTCCCTGAACAATCCCATCTCTGATTTTCTCTAGCCAGAGGCTTAGTAGTTTCCTTTATTGCACTAGTTGCCATCAGATTAACTCATCGAAAGGGGGTGTGAGTGTGTGTGCGATTTCCCTCATCACAGACAGGCGAGATGGCTCTTAGACACTCTTGAAATTGCCTTTCTTCTCTACCAGTCAAAGCAGCAGTTGTCGTCTTGTTCTGCTATAAATTTATTTGTTGAAGGAATGCTTTATCTTCATGCCATGCCTTCTGCACTATTTATATGTACAGCGGCAGCTAGTTTATAAATGTGGTCATAAGAAGAAATTTCTAGGATCCTGGTTAAAAAGAAAAAAAAACAAAACTTAGAGTTTTGGGGGTTTTTTTTGCATGCACCTTGATGAACATCCTCAATGACATTTTTAAAAACAATTTCAGGAAGCTTTATGCAGAACTGTGCCAGGGCATCGTGGACATAGCCATATCCAGTGTCTTCCCACCCCCAGATGTGGAAGCGCCGCAGACCCCACCGGCCTCCTTCATCAAACTGTGATGCCCAGAGCTGCCTTGGAAAAAGCTGAGGGTCCTGCGCCAGGGGCTGGTGAGATGGCCGGATTGTTCATTACCAAGCCAAAGCGAGGGGGAAGAAAGACAACTCAAAAAGATGGGATGGAAGAGAGCATGTGAGCGGACAAGGTGACTCCCCCAAAGCAGGTTGCTAGGGGAGTGGTCCAGGTGGAGCTCTCAACAATGCTGCCGAGACTTTTGAAAACTGAAGCAGATGTCTCTGAAGGATGAGCAAAATATTCTCCTAAAGGGAGACAGCCAGGGGTTTGGTTGTTTTATGTTCTCATCCTTTAAAACAATCTTGGTACTCAAAGGCAGCCTTGTGAGCAGAGAACCCTCCCCTGTCTCTGGGGGCAGTGGGCCTCCAGGACCTCTGGTCTGTGCCCCCACCTGCTATAGCCCTAGTGCCTTAACTCCATACCCGCTGCAGCCCTGCTGTTCTGGGACGTGGAGTGGACGTCAAAGCATCTTGGAGGTCACCCACGTGTTCCCCGCTCATCCTCTCATGACATCCTGCCCCCTAAACTCTGGACAAGCATGCACCAACAGTCCATAGTTTCGTGCTGTGCGCCAGCCTCTTGGCAAAGGCGATTTTCCTCATCACCTTCCTGATGGTGTTTGGTCAGTCGCCCGTCAGGGTTCCTGTAGGTCAGGCCCCAGATAGCAAACTGCTGCTCTAGGTCTGCTCTCTGCATGTTTTAGAAACAAAGTGGCAAGTCTGCTCTGAACCTGTAAGCATCATATAAGCATGAGAGAGAAAAAACATACCTTGCTTTGCTTAAATAGGTTGGGTGTGGTGGGTCTTTGAAAATAAGAGGATTTTCAATTATCTTTGTTTTAACCAGAATTCTAAATGCAGCTTTGCAAATATCCCTTGACTCTTTTTTAGATCTTTGTCAAAAAACCTTTCTAGGAGTCAGGAGAAAGTAGAATTCCACTCTCTATTCCCCACCTTCAGCTGGCCCTGCCCCAGACACAAGTAGCTGCCCCCCCTCCTTTTGTTCTCCTGTGCTCCTTCAGCAGGGGTGGAGGTTTTGTTCCAGGAAGGGTTCTATGCCTACCTGCACCTGCAGGCACCAGGAGACTATGTCCTGCCTAAATGGGAAAGTCTTCTACAGTGGGAGAGAAATGGTTTCAGAGCTCCACGCAGTGTTTTGTGAGTTCTAACAGATATGTGGTGTTACATGTGGTTTCTATGTACTAGATGGGCTAATAAAACTTTACAGGCTTTCCAGGAGGCCACAGTACTAGCAATGGGAAGAACACGATGTCATTTGTGTTCAATGTGAACTGAGTTAACAGGCCTTTCTTCTAATGTCCTGAAAACCACAGCAGACCCATTGAACACTGCACTCCGCCCCAGAACACGGCATGTTCTTTCTTCATGCATATGTGTGCTCCATTATTCATTTCTACTTGGCCTAGAAAACATTTCTGCAGTCAGATGAGACTTTAACAAAACAGAAGAAAATGCAGCACCTTGAACATGATGAGATAGAAGAGCTTACAGTGAGAAAAGGGATAATGATAGGAATTATTTAATAAGTGCACACAGCAAGAGGTGATTGGATGTGAGCATGTTACATTAGGTTAAGTGAAGATGGGCCCAATTGCATTGGCTCTTGTGGGAATTTGGAATTACAAAATAAAATTGCTGGTGGTTACCCAGCATACAAATTATAAAAGTTTGCATGTAGAGCAAAGTAAAAGTCATTGGTAATAGTGAATCCTAGAGGCCCAGTGCAGTGATAGATTAGTACTTGGAAACTTCTGAGAAAGGAATGAGGTCTGATCAGATCCTGAGAAGATGCACACCCATTTAGAAAGGATGGAATACTGGGTCCTTGTCAAGTTAAGTGGGCTGGTAACAGGAAATGAATGAAAGTTTTTGTAATGATGTCATATGCTAATTACACAGATGTGTAATTATCTTTTGGACCCAAATTATAGGGACAGTCAAAAGTTTTCTGGCCTTTCCAGTGACAGAGCTAAGAATTCAGTTGTTAGGAAACCTGTGAATCTTGTTGGATTTTTCTAAGAAATCTAAATCAGTAACATATGTGTGAGGGAAGTAAGACTTTAAAAAAATTAGAAAAAGTTGTATTTCATTCTCATGTGACTTCAAATAAGTATCTATTTTATGCACTTCTTTTTAAAAAAAATTTTAAATTTTTTATTTTTTTATTTCTATTTTTTTAAGAGATGGGGACTTGCTTTGTCACGCAGGCTGGAATGCAGTGACTATTCATAGTTAAGCTCATATCTCACTGCAGCCCTGAGCGCCTGGACTCAAGCAGTCCTCCAACCCCAACCTCCCAAGTAGCTGGAACTATAGGCATGGGCCACTGCATCCAGCTTTACACATTTATTTCTGATTAGGTGGGACTGTTGGCTCAGAGCTCTTCTATACCTTCCATGGTTTCCTTGGCACAGAAGGTCATGCCTGGTTCCTGCCAGGCTTCACGCTTTTAGTATATGTAGGTGCTGCCAGCTGCTGGGGGAGGAAGCATTATTTACTTGGAAATGTCGATTCCAATCTCAGCTCTGTCATTTGACTGCACAGTATGTGTATCAGATGAGCCCCTTAACCTCTCTGTGCCTTAGTTTCTTAGCTTATGAAAGAGATTGTTGTCTGACCCAGGGACTACCTCAAGGGCTTTTAGTGAGGACAAATGAGAGCGAGAAGACTCAAGAGCCTTTAATACCAAGGTTCTCAATGCCGACTACATGCTGGAATCACTTGTGAAGCTTTGAAAAATGTTGGTGCCCACACTTCCCCACTTCCTCCACCACTGGCCAGTTAAATCAGAACCTCAGACAGCAATATGTCTTAAGATGCCTTGAACCACTGCTTGAGAAGGAAGGAAGACAGTATTACCTTGGAAGAATTGCATAAGGCTTATGGCTTTTAAACCATCCTTTCTGTTAACACAGTCATCTCTTTATAAATGACCAGATGTTGGTATACGTATTCATGGAATGAGCAAGTGTGATCTAAGCAGATTCTCTGTTTGCTTCTCATCGCAGTATCTGGTGACTCAGAGACGTCCTTTCATTTACATAAATAATTTATGAAATGTTCACAGCAAGGGTAAATGGACATGAAATTTTAAATCTGCTAAATGTGTGTTAAATCTATTAATTAATTATTGAGAGAAAAGCCCCTTCCCTCACACATAGTTCCTACCATAATTATAAATCTGTTTTACCAAGGACATTTAAGTGCCTCAGTGCCGTATGATTTACGGGGAGCAGGTGCTGGCATACTTCTCAGCTGACGTGATGTTTCACTAGCTCTGCAGGATGGTTATTACATATGTGGAATATCTGGGACTGCTGGGGATGACTGGGATGGACAGAACCAGCATGTGGCAGTGATGCTACAAAGCACGTTTCATTACAGTAAGGATTGTGTCAAGTAGAGGGAATAATCCAGACCTGTGGGTATGGTGAGGGACTCTCCTAAAGACAGGGCAGCAGAGTGGGTTCTGTGTAGCATGTGGGTACTGTAGAGAAAATTCAATGATATACATGTCTCTGATCCTGGATACAGAGTCTGTACTGAAGAGGAAATGACTTCTGAAATAAGACTATTTTATGAATGTTTAATATGCCTGGAGCATTAAAGTAAAGGAATGATACTTCAAGTGTCTTCGTCCCCTTTGGTTCTATCATCTTGTGGGTTTTGACTGTCCTGGAATATCACTGGTGGTTTAAATCCATGATCTCATTCCCCAAGGGTAGGGAGACTATTTCCTGTAAAGAGCCAGATAGTAAATCCGCTAGGCTTTACTAGCCACATAGGGTCTCTCTCGTATATTCTTTGTCTTTGCCCCTAACTCTTTAAAAATGCTAAAATTATTCTGAGCTTATAGGCCATTCAATAGTAGGCCAGATGGTGTCATAGTTTGTTGACCCCAGGCTGTTACCCAATACATAAACCAATAGATTGTACTTCAAACCTAATGAGCTGCTCTGGTATGAAGCATTGAGACAGTTTCAGCTGCTGAAATCCAATCCATCATTTCTCAGGTCTTGTGCCTTGTCTGCATCATGACGCAAATTGTGAAGTATGACCCGTGGTGTGAAGGAAAGTTATGTGTGCATCAAATAGGGGGCAGAGGTAGAGGGACTTCCGCAAACAACCAGAAGGCCAAGAAGTTCTTACTAAGTATTTGACCAAGGCCAGGTCTATAAAAACCTATAAAATTCATACACCTTATGCACTTACAAGTAGAAAGGGCTTGATTTATGCCAACTGCCGTTAACTTACAACTTCCTGTGCAATAAAGCTGAAGGCTTTGGGCTTCTTTCCCATGTATGTCTGGCCTGCCTCTTTGTGGCTATTTCTAGTCCGTAAATATACTGCTGGCACAGAAGAAAGTCCTTCCATGCCAGAAACCCTGGCATAGGCATCCCACACCAAAAAGTTTCAATGCAACATGATGCACTCCCACTAGACTTAGAGGAGATTGCACAGACAGAGTGCAGGGACAAGCAGGCATGGGCCCAGTGAGGCAGGGATTAGGAGCCCGGGCAGGTACAAAGTTTCTGGAGGGCTTCATTTAGAGTCTGGTCCAGTTTGCTATCAGCAGCTATTTCTTTTCCTTAAAGAATCTGAAGTTCTGGCGTGGCACCCGTAGCTCAGTGAGTAGGGCACCAGCCACATAACACCGAGGCTGGTGGGTTCGAACGTGGCCCAGTCCAGGTAAACAACAATGGCAACTGCAACAAAAAATAGCTGGGTGTTGTGGTGGGCACATATAGTCCCTGCTACTCAGGAGACTGAGGCAAGAGAATTGCTTAAGCCCAAGAGCTGGAGGTTGCTGTGAGCTGTGTGACACCATGGCACTCTACTGAAGGTGACAAAGTGAGACTCTGTCTCTAAAAAAAAAAAAAGAAAGCATGAGATTAGTAAAGTATCTCAAGAATGGAAGAAAAATTATCCAAGGTACTCAGTACTTTTATGAAACCAATTTATAATCACTCACACTTTCATATGAAAGATAAATCACGATAGCCCAGGATATAGTAGGGAAGAGGAGGGGGATGGGAGGGGATGGAGGAGGTTTGATGGAGAGAGGGTAAACAGTGGGACCACACCTATGGAGCTTATTGCAAGGATACATGTCATATCTACTAAGTATAGAATATAAATGTCTTAACACAATAATTAAGTAAATGAAGTTAAGCCTATATTAACTAATTGGATCTAAGCATTCCAAATTGTACATAAAATCAGCACATTGTACCCTATAAATGCATTAATGTATACATGATCTGTATGTATATGACTTAATAAAAAAATATTAAAAAGATAATTCAAAATATTTAAAAAAATCTCTCAAGTACAGCCATTTAATAACTTGGGTCATGATTATATGAATTATTTTAGTCCAAATTAATAAAAGGAATAAAGACACAATAAAAAAATAAATAAAAATGCATGAGAGGTGGCCTCCCAGAGTGCTAGGATTACAGGTGTGAGCCACTGCACCCAGACTACACATTAAATTTTGACCTACTCTGGGAGGCCAAGGCAGGTAGATTGCCTGAGCTCATGAGTTCGAGACCAGCCTGAGCAAGAGCAAGACACTTTCTTAAAAAAATAGCCAAGCATTGTGGCGGGCACTTGTAATCCTAGTACTTGGGAGGCTGAGGCAAGGGGATCACTTGAGCCCAAGAGTTTGAGGTTGTTGTGAGCTATGAAGCCACACATTCTACTAAGGGCAACAAAGTGAGACTCAAAAAAAAAAAAAACAAAAACATGCGAGGATGTCAGTGGTAACAGCTGAGTACAAATCTGAAAAGCCTCTCACATAAAATCAATGAGAACACTTGCAAAACTGGAAATGAACCAGGCCACTATTAATATTCTCATACCAAAATCATGGCTCAGCGCCCATAGCTCAGCGGTTAGGGCACAGGCACATACACTGAAGCTGGTGAGTTTGAACCCGGCCGGGGCCTGCTAAACAACAGTGACAGCTGCAATCAAAAAATAGCTGGGCGTTGTGTGGGTGCCTGTAGTCCCAGCTACTTGGGAGGCTAAGGCAAGAGAATTGCCTTAGCCAAAAGTTGGAGGTTGCTGTGAACTGTGATGCCACAGCACTCTACCAAGCGCAACATAGTAAGACTCTGTCTCAAAAAAAAAAAATAAAGAAAGAAAGAAAGAAAAAATTGTGAGGAAATGCACTGTTAAAGTTGTAAGATGCTTAGACCCCAGTAATATTTCAAAGTTCTCCTCTTTTAAGGAGAACCATAACCTTCAACTTAACAGAACGACTTCACACAACACTTCAAAAGGAAAATATATATTATTCAGTTGCTTTGGATGAATGAACTGATACTACTGACTTTGTGAAGGTTTTATATGTCATTCTTGTCATAACAGAAGATTTTCTTTGCTACAAAGCATTACTCACTTTGGGTGCTTTTGTGAACAGAACATGAGGAATAAATATCTTCAATAGATTCCAAGATATATGTTGTGAAGTTGGCCTGAATCTGGTAAACATCGTGAGTATATGTACAGAAAACATGAAGGGTTTACTGCACAGATCCTAAATTACAATCCTAAAATTAACAGGGTGGCACCTGTGGCTCAAAGGAGTAGGGCGGCTGCCCCATATAGTGGAGGTGGTGGGCTCAAACCCGGCCCTGGCCAAAAACTGCAAAAAAAAAAAAAAAAAAAAAAGTATTAACAGGTCCACATGCTCTCATTTTTTTCATTGTATCTTTCATCAGCAAAATCTCTGCCTAAAGTTACTATTTAAAGTGACATTTTGCAACAAGTTATTGTTAAGTATGTTTGTGCAAATGCAACATGACTTCCTCAGTTTGTCAGTTTAATAACAAGCTAAGGTTGAAAGATGAGGTATTTGGTGTGGATGTTCCATATCATTCTAAAGTGCATTAGCTATTGGAGGGATAGATGATAGCCAAAATTTTATCTGTGCAAGAACAGGTAGTTAAATTTTATGAAGAACAGTATCAGCAATGTGAATTATTGAAAGATTTCTGTAGG
>NW_003852543.1:956972-962602 GCF_000181295.1 Otolemur garnettii | reverse complement strand
AAAAAAAAAAAACACAACTAAAACAAGCATTTTGAAAAGAACTATATTTTTTTCAAAACACTACTTCAAAAGGAAATTTTGAGCCTGGAGTGGTGGCTCACACCTGTAATCCTGACATGTTGGGATGTGAGGCAGGTGGATTGCTTGAGCTCAGGAGTTAGAGACTAGCCTGAGCAAGATCCTGTCTCTACTAAAAACAGAAAAGCTAGCCCAAGTTGTGGTTGTGCCAGTAGACCCACCTAATTCAAGGCTGAGGCATGAGGATCACTTGAGTTCAAGAGTTTGAGGTTGCTGTGAGCTATGAGGCCATGGCACTCTACCCAGAACGACAGAGTGAGACTGTTAAAAAAAAAAAAAATAGGAAAGTTTGGGTGCACATTTTCTCCTGTTAACAAAAGTCACTGATGAACAGGATGATATATGCGAATCATTTAAAGAATACGCAGCTATAATGGACCTATTAACTGGAGAATATAATGACTTTTAGAATCATGACATCACACATAAATTAGCATTTCAGCCTTACCTAGTGGATATCACTAAGGCACCCAAGAACTACAAACGGAATTGATTCAACTCTCAGTAGATGACATTTTAAAGTCATAGTTTGATGCTAAGATCCAATTGAAATACAGAAAGCTGCAGTAGAATATTCATGCCTTCAGCAATATGCAGGAAAAAGTGCTTTCTTGCTTTTCAACCACTTATTGGTGCAAATCTACCTTCTCCTACCTAACCCAAATCAAGATGCTTAAGGTCACAAATGACTGACACCCATCTAGAGGATTAACTCAAACTGCAGACCTCTATGCTGCAACCAGATATTCAAATGCTTTCCAATAGACAGCAGATACAACAAAGTAATTACAAAGTTAACTTAAAAAATTAAGTTTTCATTTTTGTGAATTATTAAGTACGTAGTAGCTAGCTTTTTATTAAATAATGTACATGTTTAAGTCTATCCAATTGAAGTTTCTTGAATGCGGCCTTTTTTGATCACAGCTAAATTAATACCGTCTTCCAACAGAGGAGTTTCCCTATCCCTGGAAGCTCCCATAAGCTGAACTGGGGGGGAGCCACTTTCCGCCTTTACAGTCCTTCCGGGAGGAGGAACATGGGTGGGGCCGAACAGCCGAGAAGGGGAGGGGCCCTAAGCTCTGCCTCCGCTTGGTTTTGACCGGCCCATTCATTCTCTGGTTTTGGATCCAAGTCGGCCCTATAACACCAGAGGGCTAAGGGCGGGCGGAACAGGAGGGAACTGCATTTCCCAGCAGGCCGTGGGCGCCGCGACTCGGCACTTCCTCCGTGCGCGTGTGGAGCCGCTGGCTGCCGTCCTCCAGTGTGCCGGTGCCCGCATGGATCCGGGGAGCCGGTGGCGGAACCTGCCCACTGGGCCTAGCCTGAAACACTTGACCGACTCCTCTTACGGCATCCCGCCGGAGGCTCAAAAGGCAGCGTTGCAGGAGCTGACACGGGCGCACGTGGAGTCTTTCAACTACGCGGTGCGGGAAGGACTCAGCCATGCGGTGCAGGTGAGCGCGGCGTCCTCCTCTGCTCCCTTGAGCTCTGCGTCGGTCTGCGTAGCTTTAGCGGCTAGGCCAAGCTGTAGACCGGCGGGGGTGAAGTCTGGGCCGTGTGGGACACAGGCGGGGTGCAAGGTCCCAAAGAGATAGCTGAGAGACCACCGTATCATCCCCAGTACTTGAGCTCCTCCATCGTGGAAGAGCAAAATACTTTGAACAAGACACGGGGCCTCGGCCTCCTGAAGCTTGTAGTTGAGTCGAGTAGGGGAAGATGTATTCGTGATTTCTGGATTTATAAGTGATGGTGAACCGTAATTTTTTTTGTAGTTTCTGGGTGCTGTGAGTGGATAAGTGGCCCGTTTGGAGTGTGCTTCCCAGACCGTTCACAACGAACACAGCTTTATATCACTTGAAAGTCTTGAATATAGTTTTGATTGGTTTCTTTGAAGTAGATACCTTCATTCTGTGAATCAGAATTGCTTTTCATTATTCAGGGGTTCCATATATGTAGATGCATCTACTTGGTAAAAGTTTACTTGCAACCTCAAAATCAGTACTTGCTAGCATGCTGAGAATGGTGAAAATTTTGCATCGCCCAATGTGCGTATTTCCAGCTGAGGTCCAGTAAGGTAATGCTTACCATTTTCAAGTTCTCAGACTGAAAACAAGAGTTCCTTTTAGCGTCTATTTAGTAATACATTTTGTACTTTTTTGTTGGTGATTTTGCTACTTCAAATATTCCCGAAACATTGTATTAAAGTGCTATGTAGTGCTGCTAAGCACAGAAGCTTTATGGAGAAAATATACACGTTAGATAAAGTGTTTGTTCAGGCATGAATTAGTTAAATGTTAGTGAGTCAACAATAAGTATTAAATAAGGTGTCCTTAAATAGGTTTGCAGGAACCTAACATTGTAGTTCACATAGGAGAACTACTACAGTTGTTTTGCCAGTTCTGTGTTTATGTCAACTTAATAGAGCATAACTGTCATGAATAATAAGGATCAACTGTATTTAGACTTGGGCAGCAAGGCTTTGGCTTGAGAAAGTGAATCTTCTGATCTCCTTTCTCCCCTTTTTAAATATTCCATCCTTAAACATGAAATGTAAATTTTACTTTAAAATAAAATGCTAAATCCTAGAATAAAGCTTTGGATTAAATTTTAAAATTTAGAAAAAGTCAGTTGAACTCATGAGAGTGAAGAACATTTTTGGTATTCTTTCTTGGCTCCATTTTTGATACTCTCATTATTCTAATACTAGGTCTAGCAGATTGATTATAGTTAATATATAGGGTAGCTCAGAACAGCCGAGTTTTCCAGGGGGTGGTGCAAAGAAGCAACTGCTGTAGAAGGGAGAACCTAACCTTGGGCTCAGCACCTGTAGCTCGGCAGTTAAGGTGCCGGCCACATACACCAGGACTGGTGGATTCCAACCTGGCCTGGGCCTGCCAAACAACAGTGACAACTACAACGACAAAAAAATAGCCAGCCATTGTGGTGGATGTCTGTAGTCCCAGCTACTTGGGAGGCTGAGGCAAGAGAATTGCTTAAGCCCAGGAGTTTGAGGTTGCTGTGAGCTGTGACACTGTGACACTCTACTGAGGGTGACATAGTGAGACTCTGTCTCAAAATAAGAGAAAAAGAAAGAAAACTTAACCTTGGCCACCATGCTCCCTTTTGCGTAGCTCTGGCTTCAGTATGAGGTCACCGTGGAATGAAATGTACAAATAGCAGCCTAAAAAATGCCATTAGAGTGTCTAGTCCTACATCAAGAGGATAGTTCCTTTTCCTGTTCAGCATTCCCGTTTGTCTTATTGTGCACATAGACCAGGCAGGCATTTGGTTCAGAGAGTAGGAGTTTTGTTCTGTTGGCGGCTGTGTACTAGAGTCTACTGTAGAATCTGACACATATGAGGCACTGAAATAAAAACTTAAGCTAATGCATTATAGTTTTTAAGTATGTTATAGTTTCTATATGTATGTCGCCTTAACTGTCCTTTATAGATGTGTCATGTTGGCATATAGGCATCAGTGTTTGCAGAACACTTGGGATTTGGAAAGAGTCTTAGAGAAGCAGCACCTTGGAAATGCAAGCCGTTTAATAGTATGAATTGTTATTTCAGGCTATACCGCCCTTTGAATTTGCTTTCAAAGATCAGCGTATCTCTTTTACTATTGTGGATGCTGTTATTAGTCCGCCCACAGTTCCAAAAGGGACCATTTGCAAAGAGCTCAATGTTTACCCAGCAGAATGCCGGGGCCGGAGGAGTACCTACCGTGGGAAGCTGACGGTGAGTAAAGAGACAGTCTGTGTGTGGTTCTTGCATGTTTTTGAGAACCCTAAAAAGTTTATACTGTACCAGAATTCTACTTTCTTAGTGCTATCATGTAAGAGATCCCATCTTTTCTATCTAAAGCATAAAGCCATTTGTATGGTCTTCTTCCTCATTCTTTTAAAAGACTCATTTTGTTCTCAAAGTTTCAGATATATTCTTTAAGTAATTTTTTTCTCTTCTTTTCTTTTAGGCTGATATCAGCTGGGCAGTGAATGGAATCTCAAAAGGAATCATTAAACAGTCTTTTGGCTATGTTCCAATCATGGTAAAGTCTAAGCTTTGCAATTTAGATGGCCTTCCTCCACAAGCCCTCATTGAGCACCATGAGGAGGCAGAGGTAATCCAGGGACCCAGGCCTGGGCTGGGAGTGAGGAGTCAGCTTTTCTTTCTCTGCTCTAATTTTTAGATAGGAAAAATGGGGCATTAATATCTTACCTGCAAGACAGTGTGTTTCTCATAATGACTGTTAAATGAGACAGTATGAAAAAAGGGCTGTACAATTAGAACATATTATTGTTTCGGGGGAAGAACTAGTAGTTTTTTCCCTAATTTTCTGAGTGGTACATATTTAGAGATGTACTCGTAGGAAATTCATTTTTTTCAAGCTGTCTTCACTCACAAAACTACTGTCCAAAATATCTGCCTTCGTGGCAGGTTCTGTGAGCATTCGGAATGATTCATATACCTTCCCTTCATTTCTTTCAGCTGTGTTAGGTGGCTTTGCAGGAGTGAGTTAAAGGAATGAAGACAGACAGATTCTGCCTACAATAGACATGACTGTGTTTTACAATAGGGAGATAGCTTTGCTGTCCAATCTGCGTTTGACACCTAGTTTTTCCACTTAACTAGCTGTATAGTTTTGGGAATTTTTCTCTGGAGAAAATAAGCATAATTGTTATGAGGATTAAATGTTATAATAACATAAGGTGCCTAGCATGATGTGCCTATTTCATAGTAGGCAATTAATAAAGTAGCTCTTTAACTTACTTGGAAAACCATACTCTTACGGAAGCAAAATGATTACCATTCTAACTTTCAGCCTCCTCTCAGGAGTAAAATGTTTTAATGTTATATGAAGACTAAAGTCATTTTAGAGGACAGAAAGGGAAGTTGGTTCCAGTCTGTCTCGGAGAGAGAAGTAGTACACTGTCTTCCTTCCATACTTTTCTCTCATGTCCTGAGGACCTTTTTAATGTACTTGAGAAGACTATTAATTCACTCAGAGACCATGCCTTTGGGCAATCAGTCGTTCCTTTCACCTCTGTATACCTCTTCTTCATGTTGTAATACATTTCATGGGGAATAAAATGCACATTTATAGTTATGTGTATTTATTTAATAAATTAAAATTCATCTTTTTGTCAGGAAATGGGAGGCTATTTTATAATTAATGGCATTGAAAAAGTAATTCGAATGTTGATTATGCCTCGGAGAAATTTTCCCATTGCAATGATTAGACCAAAATGGAAAAGCAGAGGGCCTGGCTATACTCAGTATGGTAAGTTGTAGTGATTTATTGGGATGCATTTTTTTTTTTTTTTTGAGGCAGATCCTCAAGCTGTCGTCCTGGGTAGAGTGCTGTGGTATCACAGCTCACAGCAACCTCAACTCTTGGGCTTAAGCAATTCTCTTGCCTCAACCTCCCAAATAGCTGGGGTTACAGGTGCCTACCACAACATCTGGCTACTTTTGTTGTTGTTGTTGCAGTTGTCATTGTTGTTTTAGCTGGCCCGGGCCAGGTTCGAACCCTTACTGGTTTTGTTTTTTTTT
>NW_003852543.1:954983-956532 GCF_000181295.1 Otolemur garnettii | reverse complement strand
CGGGCTGGATTCAAACCCGCCACCTTAGGTGTATGTGGCTGGTGCCTTAGCCACTTGAGCCACAGGTGCCGAGCCCTGATTACTGTTTTTATCAATTTGATTCTGGCAGTCATTACACAGTGATGTGTATGTTCAAGGTATTCTGTACTGTGAATACATACAATTTTGATCAGTTATTTTAAATTTGTTAAAAATTAAGCCAAAAGAAAAAGATTTCACAGTGGAAAACTCACTATTATGTTCTGTTTTTTCAAACTGAAAGAGTACATATATTTGTTATTTATTGCTTATGAAGATGAAGGCTGGCCTGACTTGGCCACAGGTGGGTGAGCTCTTGGAGGTCTTCTGGCTTATAACACTCCCTTCGGGGGTCTCTGGCTATAGCCACCTATCCTCTGTTTGAGCACTCTGACAGTTTCTGGCTTCACAGAGCAGCATGTCCATTCTTGGGTAACCCCTGTGACTAAACAATTTATCCTAATATTTGAACTAAAAATCAGCCTGTAATTATTGCCATGTATATTATGCCAGAAAAACAGCATTACAGGCCATCAAAATGTCTAGACATTTTGTTTGTGTTAATTGATGCAGTATGTCTTAGCAATCTTTGCTTAAAGCTGAGATAGACTTAAAATCTAAAATTCTGCTTTTTCCACTAGAACTGACAGAAAAAGCACCACCTCTTTACCAGACTCCACAGTTTTTTTTTGTTGTTGTTTGTTTGTTTTTGAGACAGCCTCAAGTTGTTGCAACTCTTGGGCTTAGGCGATTCTCAGCCTCAGCTTCCCAAGAAGCTGGGACTGTAGGCTCCCACCATAACGCCTGGCTATTTTTTGGTTGTAGTTGTCATTGTTGTTTGGCAGGCCTGGACTTTGAACCTGCTAGCTCTAATGTATGTGGCTGGCACCTCAGCCGCTTGAGCTACAGGTGCCAAGCCCAGATTCCACAGTTTAAGAGGATATAGACCATGGTCTGGAGGGAAACTCTGAACTTTAGTTAAATTCATCGCTTCAATTACTTTATATTAATTTTTCTCAAAACGGAGAGATTTTGTACCCAAGAGGACATTTGGCAAGGCCTGGAAACATTTTTGATTGCCAGTCTGGCTAACTTAGTGATTTGGTTCTAACTATATCTAAGAGAGTAAAATAGTTTAAAAAATAATAATTGAGGCAATTATAATATTACCAAAGTTCTGCTGTTTGTTTCAATAGGAATTTCAATGCACTGTGTGAGGGAAGAACATTCTGCCGTCAACATGAACCTTCACTACTTGGAAAATGGTACAGTTACATTGAACTTTATCTACCGGAAAGAACTGTTTTTTCTTCCTTTGGGGTTTGCACTTAAGGTAGGACTTAATGGATATATGTCTTCCTTTTGTTAGGAAGAAATTTGCTAGAGGTCGTATCCTGTGTATACTGGGTGGGTTCTCCTCCTTAAAGTACATGCTTTGAGGCTCAGCGCCTATGGCTCAAGCGGCTAAGGCACCAGCCACATACACCTAAGGTGGCGGGTTCGAATCTAGCCCGGACCCACCAAACAACAA
>NW_003852543.1:943846-954819 GCF_000181295.1 Otolemur garnettii | reverse complement strand
AAAAAAAAAAAGTACATGCTTTGCTATTTATCTACTATCTTCTAACAAATTACCTCAAGATTTGGTAGCTGAAAACATAAATAAACATTTGTCTCGTAGTTACTGTGAGTCAGAAATTTGGGAGTGGTTTGGCTGAGTAGTTGTGGCCTGGGGTCTCAGGAGGGTACAAGGAGGTATCAGGCAGGGCTGCAGTCATTTTGAAGACTTGACCAGGCCCAGGAGATCCACTTGCAACGCTCACTCACAGGGCTGGAGAGTCTGTACTAGCTGTCAGTAGGTGTCTTCATGGAGTCCCTGTCCACTTGGGCCTCTTCCAGGCTGCTTGAAGTCTCGCATGTCACCCTGGGTAGAGTACTGTGGTGTCACAGCTCACAGCAACCTCTAACTCTTGGGTTTAAGTGATTCTCTTGCTTCAGCCTCCCAACTAGCTGGGACTACAGGCGCCCTCCACAGTGCCCCACTATTTTTTTTGTTGTTGTTGTAGTTGTCATTGTTGTTTAGCTGGCCCGGACTAGGTTCAAACCTGCCAGCCTTGATGCATGTGGCTGACACTGTAAGCACTGTGCTACAGGTGCCGAGCCAGCATTCTTTATTTTGATTCAGCAGTAGTGGGTGCTAATTTTTTTAGGTATTAAATTAAAGAAGAGAATTGTGACTAAATGAATAAAATATTTTGTTATTTGTGAGTGATTAAAAAGAAAATTTATTATTTTCTATTCTAGGCACTTGTCAGCTTTTCAGATTATCAGATTTTTCAGGAGCTCATCAAAGGAAAAGAGGATGACTCTTTCTTTAGGAACTCTGTTTCTCAGATGTTAAGGATTGTAACAGAAGAGGGTTGTTCCACACAAAAACAGGTCCTTAACTATCTAGGTGAATGCTTCAGAGTAAAACTCAATCTTCCTGACTGGTACCCAAATGAACAAGCTGCAGAGTTCCTGGTTAAGTACGTGTGCTTTGCCTACACTGTTTGTGGAGGGGTGGTGGGCTGACAGACAGTAGTGCTTTGAATTGATTGCAGTTTGGGCTGGTGAGCCATCTGCAACTCTGAATGAACGTGGGTCCAATTCTGATTCTTTCCAGTGCAGACTGCCTTTGTTTCTATGGATGTCCTCAACTTTCTTTTTATAGTTGTTTTTTTTTTTTATTGTACTTTTTAACTTTATTTTAAAATAACTTTGAACGTCTAGAATAATGTTCAACTAGTACATTGAACACATATATACTAGCTAGTAATATTTTACATTTACTTTATTACTCTCTCTGCACCCAGGTATGGATTTTTCTTTCTGTAGCTTTTGAAGGTTGCGGTTGTAGGCATCATGTCTCTTTAGTTCCCTGAGACAAGGACATTGTCTTAGATAGCCTCTGTATAATTATTAAAGGAACCAGCTCTAGACCAGTAGTGTCCAATACATAGACAAAAGGCGCATGCTGGGCACTTCAGATGTTGCCAGTATGGCTAAGAAGCTGGCTTCACAATTGTATTTAATTCTAATTAAAGTTGCGTGTGGAGCGGCGCCTGTGGCTCAGTGGGTAGGGCGCTGGCTTCATATACTGAGGGTGGCGTGTTGGAACCCGGCCCTGGCAGAACTACATCCAAAAAACAGTCGGGCATTGTGGTAGGTGCCTATGGTCCCAGCTACTTGGGAGGCTGAAGCTAGAGAATTGCCTGAGCCCAGGAGTTGGAGGTTGCTGTGAGCTGTGACGGCATGGCACTCTACCAAGGGGATAAAGTGAGATTCTGTCTCTAAAAAAAAATAATAATAATAAAGTTGCATGTGGCTGCTTGCTACCATGTTGGCCAGCACAGCTCTGGACCTTGTAATTATGTTCTATTCTTTTGCTAATGTTGCTGGTAAAGGGGAAAAGCAGTTGTTCCAAGTTAAGGATTTTGTTCTAAGTCAGCATGAATTGGGGAACTTGGTTAGTAGGAGATTAAATGATATTGGCATTTAAAGCTTTTTTCTTTCTGTTTTGACAGCCAGTGCATCTGTATCCACTTGAAATCCAATACTGAAAAGTTTTATATGCTTTGTCTGATGACCCGGAAGCTCTTTGCATTAGCCAAAGGAGAGTGCATGGAGGACAATCCTGACAGCTTAGTGAATCAAGAAGTCCTCACACCTGGTCAGCTCTTCCTTATGTTTCTGAAGGTAAATCCATGCAGCCTCCCCTCCGTCAGTGGTACCACTCACTGGAGTGGTGTGACTTTATTAAGTAGTGTTGTTTTCAGCCTGTTTTGATTTCTAGTTTTGGCACTTTGCATAGTCTCTTTTTGTTTGTTCATTTAGCAATCAGGGAACCACAAATTTTAGCTTATGCCGGGTTCAGAAATTTGTTTACTATTATATAGTCAAGAGACCACATCAAATCTTATTCATAACTCTAGTAAGAAATAAATGGCCTACACACAGTTGATCCTAATTATTCACAGATTCCATATTTGTGAATTCACTCACTGCCTAAATTCCATTTGTAACCCCAATATATACTCAGCACTTTTGTGATTATTCAAAGACATGAGAACCACAGTGAAAAGTCTGAGGCCTGATGCATGTTACCAGTGAGGTCCAGCAAGGAAGGGCTCTGTCTCCTTGGATTAGGCCTCATGCTGCAAACAAGGGTTGTTTTTGAGGTCTATTTAATGCCATATTTTTTACTTGTATGCTTTTTATTGATGACTTTGTCTGTTTCCAGTAGCCTCAAGCATAGTGCTGAGTGCTGTCTAGTGTTTCTAAACATAAGAAGACTGTGCTCTACCTGAGAGTTCAATGTTACTGAATTAGAAATATATATTAAATAAGGTGTCTTTCACCAGAAACATACATAAATCAAGGTAATGTATTGATCAGTTGACAAAAATGTTAGGATCAGAGGCTTGCAGGAACCCAGGCCTGTGTCTCCTCTAGGAGAGATGGTTTAGTGTTCAGTACTTCAGTAGAACATGACTACTGTGAATAGTGACAATTGATTGTAAATATATATAGAGAGGGAGAGTTAGCATGGTATTTTTCTTGTGAAAAATGATTTCACAAGAGTGTTGATTTGGGTGGCACCCATAGCTCAATGGGTAGGGCACCGGCCACATAGATTGTGGCTGGTGGGTTTGAACCCAGTCCGGGCCTGCTAAACAACAATGACAGCTACAACCAAAAATTGCCAGGCTTTGTGGCGGGCACCTATAGTCCCAGCTACTTGGGAGGCTGAGGCAAGAGAATCACTTAAACCTAAGAGTTTAAGGTTGCTATGAGCTGAGATGCCCAAGGCACTCTACTGAGGGCAACATAGTGAGACTCTGTCTCAAAAAACAAAAACAAACAAAAAAGAATATTGATTTGGTGGCAATTTATATTTTGTATCTTATCTAAAAAATTTAATCTAAGAGGTGATGGAGAAGGCTAAAGTAAAAATCTCCTAATTCCTTATCTAATCAGCAATTCTTATGTAAATTCTTAGCGAAGACTAATAACTTTTGTTTCTATCTGCTCTATCCATAAAATTAGATTGAAAAATTTTAGCAGCCTGGGATTGCCCTGACGAAAAATGAAGTCAGACACCGGAAGTTTTCTATCATTGGTAGCCTGTCAAGTAATGGCTAATTCACATTTCCCATCTACTGAAACTGAAGCATGATGGGTCTTTGTATCCCGCGCTGTTCAGAATGGGTCTTCATTAGCAAGGCATTACTAAGATGACCTATTCCAGCAATAGGGGAAACAAGGGGAGAATTTGGGCATTTTTCAGAGAATTCATTGCTTAAGAGTGTCTCATTTTTTTTAACCAACTATGTTTAAGTTATAAACCTTTAAGTTGGGAACACACAGAACAGTCTTCAGAAAATATATAACCTTGACATAAGATAAATTGCAGATTTTTTTTTTTTTTTTTGAGACTCACTTTGTCACCCTTGGTAGAGTGCTAAGACGTCGCAGCTCACAGCAACCTCCAACTCTTGGGCTTAAGCGATTCTCTTGCCTCAGCCTCCTGAGTAGCTGGGACTATAGGCACCCGCCACAACACCTATGCTGTCTTTTGGGAAAATAGATAGGTAGGTCTTTAAAGTGTGAGTGTCCGAGCAGTGGTTATTTCATCAGGCGGCTTAGCAGTGGCTAATATATTCAGTGGCCTTTAGATAGAGACACTCAGTCATTAAGTGACCGATGTACACCTTCTAGCTTTTCCTCCAGACATCAGTTATAGGAGAAAACCTATTTAAAGCATTCCCCGAGGTATTTTTAGTGGTTTCTAAATCACCCATGTGAAGCTCTGACTTGTTGTATGGAGGTTTTATCCCCCTTTCCTTAGTTGAGGTGTAATAATTATATGTATTTATGGAATACAGAGTGGTATGTTGATTCATGTATACAATGTATAATGATCAATCAGTTCAGGGTAATTAGCATAGACATTACCTCATGTATCTTTTTTTATGTTGCAAATGTTGAGAATCCTGTCTTCTAGCTTTTTGAAAATAATACAGTGAATTACAGTGCACCATCTTCACCCCACAGTCCTGCAGAATACTGGAGCTCATTCCTCCCGTATCCCTGTAATTACATCTTTAGCCCCTTCACTGGCTTTTGGCAGCAGAAATGAGGGACCAATGAGCAGAATTGGTTCGGGGGGCTTCTTACCAAAGGAGAGGGAGTGGGCAATATAGAAGAGCCTCCCTTTCTGTACTTTTTGACAGATAAGGTAGCCACCACTCCTGATCTCTGCCATAGTATCAATTCATCTTTTTAGATAAGTGCAATTTTATATAGTTGGCCCTATGTCTCTACAGGTTCCATAGTCATGGATCCAACCAGCCTCAGACTGAAACTATTCAGAAATAAAATCACAATAAAAAAAGCAAATATAAAAGCAATGCAGTATAACAGCTATTCACATATCATTTACATTGTATGCGATAATAAGTTATCTAGAGTTGATTTAAAGTATACAGAGGATGTCTGTGGGTTATATGCAAACACTAAGCCATTTCATATAAGGGACTTGAGCATCTCTGGGTTTTGATATCCTGGGGATCCTGGAACCAGTCTCTCACAGGTACTGAGGGACATCTGTTCTCTTACAGCTGTTACCAGAAGGTGAACATCGTAGGAATGCTTCTTAGAGGTCTCTGGCTGGGTTCTGCTGCTGCTAGTACTATTGTGTCCAGTCTATACACATGAATCTCCATCATTTATCTGTAATTCCAGCTTCAAAAAGTGCTAGAACCAAAAAAGAACACACACAAAAAAAACATGAATTGGCAGCAAAACCTGACCTGAATTACCAGGAGGCTTTTCTTAACTTTCATCCTCCTTACGTTGTATATTTTACTTCAGAAGTGCATTTAATTACAAGTGCATACCTCAGTCTCCACCATGGGTATTAGGTAGTGTGCAGTTACACACCTGCTACCTTCTAAAGTCTGAAAAATTCTTAGTACCACTGTACATTTGGCTAAAGACTGTTTAATTGTCCTGTAATGTCCTCCTTCCTGAAGAAAAGTTTTTGTGAAGTTTGAATAAATAGGCAGAGTGTTAATTTATGGTATATGCTGGATATATGCTAGTTCCGTGCCTTTGTGAGACTTTAATAACTCAAAGAGACAATAGGCAGATGTCAACAAAGGAGACAGTTTAGCTCTTTATTCTCTCAGCTTCCTCCTGTCTCCATGCAGAGCTTTTGCCCATGTCTGTTTCCCATCTCTGTGGCTTTCTTTACGCTTTCTCTTTCTCTCCCTATTTTTTTTTTTTTTGGTTGTTGTCTTCTTTTCCATTATATTTCACATTTTATAGCAGAAGAAAGTGTCAGTCCTGCACATTAGTTCATCAGCTATCTTGGATGTTAGATCTAATTTAGGGACTTCAAGTTCTTGGTTTAGTTCTTGGGAACATGGAAACTACTGCGTTAGTCTCAAAACTTTGTTGCTTTTTTTGCGATTGAAGTTATTCCAACTGCTTGACAAGAGCATTTAAATTAAAAACTTCTAAGGTCAAGCAAATAAGTTTCATTCTTTCTTAATGTGGGTTATCTAAAGCTGTGGTTCCACCCCCACCCCACCCTCCAAGGGACATTTGGCAATGTCGGGAAACATTTTTGGCTGTTACAACTTGGGAGGGTGCTGCTGGCATCCTTTGGGTAAAGGTCAAATTCACATGCTGCTAAAACTCCGTAGTGCGTAGCACAGCCCCTCGCAGCACGGGCCTCTTCAGCCAAACATTAACAGTGCCATGGTTCAGAAACCCTGGCCTACTGGTTTGCCTATTCCGTCATAAGAAATGCCAGGCCTGTAGCACTCTACAGAAGCTGTCTTTCAGGTTTGTGGTTTAGATGTTTTCCGTGTCAGGTATATAAATTAGTGGACCTTTCAGGATTGTATAGGTTAAATATGAAATTTGTGATAATTAAAACACTTGGTCTTTTAAATTAAATTTTTTTTTATTTCAGGAAAAAATGGAAGCCTGGTTAGTGTCTATTAAAATTGCTTTTGATAAGAAGGCTCAGAAGACTAATGTGTCCATGAACACTGACAATTTGATGAAGATTTTTACTCTGGGATCTGATCTCACAAGACCATTTGAATATCTTTTTGCTACTGGGAATCTGCGTTCTAAAACAGGTGAAATTAAATAGATTAGCTTTACTTTAGTTATGTCTTTCAATTTATTTGCTTACTCCAGAGTTATATGTGCCCAAGAGAGTTTCTTTTTAAAAGTAAATTCCTCATTTTCATCAAAGACACCTAGGCTTTAGTGAGGGTGTAGTAAATTTTGATAACTGTATATCAATCTGAGGCTTATATAGCTTAAATCCAATTCTAATAACCAAATACATTTCCTGTGCCTCCTGGAAAATGCAGAACCACTTAGATCTCTGAGGAAGAATGACCTAATGGGAAGTCACTGTAGTGCCCACCCTACACCAGTTACCTCAGAATGATCTGGGACACTTAACACAAAAAGTGATAATTGGGGGCCCCGAAATCTTCATTTTTTAACAGATGTTACTGATGCGGATTCTTTCATTAGCATACTAACCCATGCTTGTGTATCATCCCGCCCTGCCAGAGAAATTTAATTACTTTCTATGTCATTGTTCCTTTAATGTTCTTTCTCAGGGTTAATGTGATTGGTGAAACATAAGGGTTTTTGTTTTCTTTTTTACTATTTTTTGTAAACTCCACTTATCAGAACTAGGAAAGTACTTAACTTTGACCTGTTTTTGAGTAACGTTTGTTTTATTAAGGTCTTGGCTTCCTGCAAGATTCTGGACTTTGTGTGGTGGCTGACAAGTTGAACTTCATACGTTATCTCTCCCATTTCCGCTGTGTGCACAGAGGGGCTGATTTTGCCAAGATGAGGACCACCACAGTACGCAGGCTGCTGCCAGAGTCCTGGGGGTTCCTTTGCCCGGTGCACACCCCAGATGGGGAGCCCTGTGGACTGATGAACCACTTAACTGCTGTGTGTGAGGTTGTCACGCAGTTTGTGTATACAACATCTATTCCAGTTTTGCTCTGCAGCTTGGGTATGTGCAGTGATCAGTTTTGTTTGGCTACATGGCTTTTAACAGTTGCAAACCGTAAGGCTTCCTTTGGGGATGCAGCAAATTCAGGATTTCTACAAGAAGTCTTTTTCATTCTTCTGTGAAGGAGTTAGGCTGCTTTCTTGCATTCTCTACAGAAGGTCAAATGTATTCTTTGAAAATGAAAAACAGGAGAAATTAAATGTTATAAGCGTTTTATTCTTCTCTCAAAAACAAAAAATGATGCCAAAGCATTTGCTGTAGACCAGCTGTTAATATTAGAAGCATAGATGCTATTCTGTAACTTTTGGGGTCACTCTTCTTGGATCTGTCTCCATGCAGAGCTTTTGCTCATGTATGTAGAAAACATTGCATGTTTATGGGGAAATAGTTCAAAAGGGGTTGTCCAGTCTACTTTGATGTTATCAGACACAGAACTTTGTTCCTGGTAACCTTGCATTTGGTGCTTCTGCTCTGGCTAGAAAGCTACTTCTCATTCTTCTGAGTTTTATATTTGGTTTGCACTTACCTTCATACTTCAAAATGTCAGTTTTTTCTTTGGGCATTCCATAGTCTTCTAGTCCTGGGGTTCTCCTATTGGGAATTGGAAACCAGAAGTGTTCTGTCCTTGAACTGCAGGCAAGATCTCCAGTGAGATTAATATTTATGTGATAAAATGTTCAGTTCATGCGGATCAGTTTGATAGGGACTCTCAAGCAACCAGAGGGCAGTGAGGGAAGAGTCATTTCTGCTTAAAAGTATTTTTTCCTGGTTCGGCGCTTATAGCTCAACCAGCTAGAGCTCCAGCCACATACACTGGAGCTGGCAGGTTTGAATCCAGCCTGGGCCCGCCAAACCACAATGACAACTACAACCAAAAAAATATCTAGGCGTTGTGGCAGGCGCCTGTAGTCCCAACTACTTGGGAGGCTGAGGCAGAGAATCGCTTGAGCCCGGGAGTTAGTTGGAGGTTGCTCTGAGTTGTGATGCCACAGCACTCTACCCAGGGTGACGGCTTGAGGCTCTGTCTCAAAAAAGAGAGAATGGCCCAAAGAAAGTAATCAGGAAATACTCAAGATTCAGAAGATGTAATCAGCCGGATGCAATGGCTCACGCCTATATTCCTTGCATTCTGGGAGGCCAAAGCGTGTAGATTGCTTGAACTTGTGAGTTTGAGATCACCCTGAACAAGACCAAGACCCATCTCTAAAAAATAGCTGGGCATTGTTGCAGGTACCTATAGTCACAGCTACTCAGGTGGCTGAAGCAAGAGAATTGCTTGAGCCCAGGAGTTTGAGGTTGCTGTGAGTTCATGATGCCACGGCACTCTATTCAGGGCAACAAAGTGAAACTCTGTCTTAAAAAAAGAAAAAAAAATTAGTGGTAATCAGTATAAAAAAGTAGAGAGGTGGAAAATAATATCCCACTGCAAAAGAGGATAGGAAGGGTTATTTGCTCTGGCACTGAGGAGAAGGACAGAATTGCCTAACTCAGCGGTTCTCAACCTGTGGGTCACCCCCCACGGGAACTGTACTAAAGGGCCATGGCATTAGGAAGATTGAGAACCACTACCCTAACTTTTGGTGGAGATAAGCATGTTAGGGTGATAGATGAAACACTGAATGGGTAACCTGTGACACTCATTACTTGCTGTCTTCAGAAGGTATTTACGGTTCATGGAAGAATTTGTTTTACTTAATTTCAGTTGATTCTCATTGCTTCTGGTACTTGTGTTCTATGCAGTCACCAGTGGATGTTGAACCATTTGTTCCTAGGGAAAGTACAGACGTAGGTTTGTGGAGGCCTCTGGTCAAATTTTCATCAGCTAATCAATATGTAGTCTTGTTATCCATAAGAAGCAACTCCTCGGGTGGCTCAATGGGTAAGGCACCGGCCCCATATACCAAGGGTGGCAGGTTTGAATTCGGCCCCAGCCAGCTAAAACAGCAATGAGAATTGGAACAAAAAATAGCCGGGCATTGTGGTGGTCACCTGTAGTCCCAGGTGCTCAGGAGGCTGAGGCAAGAGAATCAGTTAAGCCCAAGAGTTGGAGGTTGCTGTGAGCTGTGAAGCCACAGCACTCTACCAACAAAGTGAAACTCTATCTCAAAAAAAAAAGAAGCAACTCCTCATCCATTCAAGTTTGATCACGAGATTGCAGCAAGTTAGTCTGCAGGCTCTCCTTTTAATTCTAGTTCCCTTGTATTTTCTCCAGATCTGCAAGGTCAATAGTAACATTAATGATTACTAGTCATAGCTCAGCATAACAGATTTCATAGCAATGATAATGTTTGAAGTATTGCGAGAAAATCCTGGTGTAGAGACATGAAGTGAGCACCCGCTATTGGGAAAACAGTGGCAATAGACTTACTTGATGCAGGGTTGCCACAAGCCTTCAATTAGTATAAAAAAAGGAGAAAAACAAAAAAGCACAGTATCTGTGAAGCTCAAGGAAAAGAGATATGCCTGTACCAGTTTCAGAGACTAGGTTAATTAGATTATCTAACCTGGTGAAGCAGCTGCTGAACCCATCTGCAGGGACTTTGAAGCATTGTGTAGAGCTCTCTGATGTGTTGTTTCGGTCTGTTCCTTTTCCAGGGGTCACTCCTGTAGATGGAGCTCCTCACCGACCCTATAGTGAGTGCTACCCTGTCCTGCTGGATGGTGTCATGGTTGGCTGGGTAGATAAGGACCTGGCTCCTGGCATCGCACATTCTCTCCGTCATTTTAAGGTGATCATCTTTGACATACCCCGCAGCCTTAGGTTTTCAGTTCCTTATAATTGATGAGGTCAGCTCCAGGGCGTTTTAGAATTAGATGGTCAGGGGTAGAAGCTAATTCCAAAGTGTTCACACATTCCGTTTGGTGAGAGTTTTGCCTTGTACTGATCTTATTGCTGGGATCAGTAACAGAGTTTCACTGAAGCCCCAATCTGCTTATCTAATAACAACAAATGTTTTTAATGTTTTTCCTTTGTTAATATTAGTGCCATAAGGGATCTCAAAAAAAAAAAAAAAGTCAAGTAGAAGGATATTCCTTGAATAACTTAACTTACCCCTGGAATTTCCCCCTAACAGGAGTCTTTAATCCTAAAATATTTGTCCTTTTATGTCTCATATTTTACTTCAGATGACATTTTTGAGGTTCATCTGTGTTCCAGCATGTATAAAATTTCATTTCGTTTTAATACTGAATAATGTTTTCCTTGTATGTGTAAACCACATTTTGTTGATCCAGTGATCCATCAGTGGACACTTAGGTTGTTTCCACCATTTGGCCACAGTGGATAATGCTGCTCTGAACATGGGTGTACAAACATCTATTCAAGTTCCTGTTTCTAATTCTTTCTGGTATATACCTAGAAGTGGAATTGTTGGATCATATGGTAATTCTATGTTTAATTTTTTTACATCTTTGGTAGGAAATTGCAGTGTTTTTTTCTTTTTTTTTTTTTT
>NW_003852543.1:940740-943375 GCF_000181295.1 Otolemur garnettii | reverse complement strand
AAAAAAAAAAAAAAAAGAAAGAAAGAAAAAGAAACACCAGTAATTTCTTAAGTACTAATACTTGAAGATTTTTAAAATTAGTGTTTATAAATATTCTGCTTTATAAAAGCAATTGGCAGGTTTTTCTTTGTTTTCAGTATTCTGAAACTGTTGTTGAAGCATTAGGTTATCTGGTCTGCAATGAAACCATCTGACTTGTGCTTTCTTGGCAGAGTGGTTTCTTTCTTCTTTTCTGTTTTTTATTTTATTTTTTTGATAGTCTCACTCTGATGTCCTGGGTAGAGTGTCATGGTGTCATAGCTCATAGCAGCCTCAAACTCTTGAGGTCAAGTGATCCTCTTGCCTCAGCCTCCCAAGTAGCTGGGACTACAGACATGTGCCATAATGCTGGCTAATTTTTCTATTTTTAGTAGAGATGGGGTCTTGCTCTTGGTCAGGCTGGTTTCGAACTCCAGAGCTCTAGCAATCCACCCACTTCAGCCTCCCAGAGTGCTAGGATTACAAGTGTGAGCCATCGCACCCTGCCTAGAGTAGTTTCTTGATGTCTTCATTTCTTACATGGAAATTAGAAATTAGTCTATATTGATAACCTGTATTTTGTCCATTTCAGATATGCAGAATAGACCTATGATCTTGAACATCTTGACTCAGTGGTTTTACTCTCGTTTTTTACAATATATTTGTCCCCCACCTCCCTTTTGATTAAATTAAGTAGTGGGTATTGTTGATTTTTAAGGACCACAAAGTTTTTGGGGGGGGAGGAAAGTTACTCTTCTATATTTGTTTCCACACATTTTGGGTTTTTTTTCTTTTTTTTATACAGTGTTTTCTTTTTTGTTTTCAATTCTTTTTTTTTTTTAATTATTTGGGATTCATTAAGAAGGACCATAAATTTTGATTCATTAATTTGATCTTTTTTCTGTACTCTAACCTCATTAATATATTTGTCCCCCACCCACCTCCCTTTTTGATTAAGTAGTGGAGGCTCGGCACTTGTAGCTTAGCGGCTAGGGCACCAGCCACATACACCAAAGCTGGCGGGTTCAAACCCAGCCCAGCCCAAACAACAATGACAACTACAACCAAAAAACAGCCAGGTGTTGTGGCAGGTGCCTATAGTCCCAGCTACTTGGGAGGGTGAGGCAAGAGAATTGGTGAAGCCAAAGAGTTTGAGGTTGCTGTGAGCTGTGATACCACAGCGCTCTACCAAGGGCGATATAATGAGACTCTGTCTCAAAAAAAAAAAGTAGTGGATAGTGTTGTTTTTAAGGACCGTAAATTTTGATTCATTAATTTGATCTTTTTTGTCATTAATTTCAGATTTTCTTTTTTATAATTTCTTATGCTTTGTTTTGTTTTATTGTATCCCTTTTTTATCTTTTAAGTTAAAGTGTTAATTCATTTATTTTCATTCTCTCATTCTTTTTTTGTGTGAGTGTACGTGGTGAGAACACTTAAGATCTACCCTCTTAGTACATTTCAGGTATACAATATAGTATTGTAAACTATAGTCATTAAATGTACAGTTTCCAGAACTTAATCTTCTTGTGTAAATGAAACTCTGTATACTTTGATTTAAATCACTCCATTTCCACCTCTGCCGAACATCCTTTCATTTTTATTAATAATGGGTTTAGCTATGAATCCCTGTAAGTTCTGATGGTGGATTTTGTCCTTTCTCTTCAAACTTCTGTACTATCATTTTGTATTTCTCCTTTTACCTAGTTTTGGTTTTTTTTTTCATTAATTTCACTTATTAAGTGAAAAGAAAGGCCTTTTCATGTATTAAGTTTGAAAATAAAGCCACTAATCAACTGTATGTTAGACACATGAGGACAGAATTTCATTAGGGTGCTACATGCACATTCTTGGGTGAGCCCCCAGGGAAGTAGGGCTTTGGCCATGACTGGATGCGGGGGAGTCCCCCCCACCTGCCTACCAGCAGGTGGGGACTGCGTGAAACACATCACTTACTCTTTATTGAATCTGTTTTTGTTGAAAACAGGTGTTGAGAGAAAAAAGAATTCCTCCCTGGATGGAAGTGGCCCTTATTCCCATGACAGGAAAAGCAAGTCTGTATCCAGGATTGTACCTTTTTACCACTCCTTGTAGACTGGTGCGGCCTGTGCAGAACTTGGAATTAGGCAAAGAAGAATTAATTGGAACTATGGAACAGGTACTTAAATATATGTGATGAGTGGGCGTGTGTGCTTGTATATCTTTCAGAGGTTAACTGTTCCTTTTAAAAGGAAGGATTATTATCATTGTTATAGTAACAATTAGACATTTAAAAGAAAGTCTCATTTATTTTTGGCCACCTCTGTGACTAGCATAAAGCAGTTTCCATAGGTCATCTTGCTGCTTGGAACCTGAGAGAGGGCTGGTGATCACATGACCTGCCCTCGCAACTTGCCCAGCTCCCAGAGCGCCTCTGTGCCTGGCTCTGCCTGAGCTGTGGAGATTGAAACATTCCCTTAGATTCACTCTTGGTCTTTGCCTACATCTTTGCAGTTGCAGAATTGTAGGCTTTATTCTACTTAGAAGTTATTCTTTTTTCCTATTCCCCTTCATAATTGCACTGGGGTAGATAACAGAGTAAAATACATAAAGCAGGTGTTTTTGTTTTTGTTTTCTT
>NW_003852543.1:936415-940499 GCF_000181295.1 Otolemur garnettii | reverse complement strand
TTGCCTCAGCCTCCCAAGTAGTTGGGACTATAGGTTGCAGCCACCACACCTGGCTAGTTTTTCTATTTTTAGTAGACACAGGGTCTCACTCTTGCTCAGGTTGGTCTCAAACTCCTGATCTCCACGATCCCCTTGCTGAGGCCAAGTCTGAGGCAGGTAGTATTTCTAACTGGAAACTTCTCTGTTCTTCCCCGTGGATCCCTTCAGCATTCGTGATGCTGAGTGAGGAAATTTTTTCTTCAAGTCTTTGAGTACTGAATATGGTGAAATAGTGAAAGTTAATATGTTGACACTCATGGTTGTTTTGTGCCTTGAACTACCTCTTCTCCAGATCTTTATGAACATTGCTATCTTTGAGGATGAGGTGATTGCTGGAGTCACCACACACCAGGAGCTCTTTCCTCACAGCCTGCTGAGCGTGATCGCCAACTTCATCCCTTTCTCTGATCACAACCAGAGTCCACGGAACATGTACCAGTGCCAGATGGGTGAGGTGGAGGAAGGATGGGGTGGTAGTCACATGTACAGAAGAAATGCGCTTAAACTTTTATTTTCAAATTCAGAGAAAAGTTTTAAGAATTATAAAATGTCCATTGATTTGGGTTTACTTTAGATCTCATGATTTGGTCTTTGAAGAATAGAAACCATCATAGCACTTTCCATATTCTTCATTCCTACCTAAAGATTCAGGTTCATCACACATCATTTCCTTTCAAGCCTGAAGAACTTCCTTTAACATTTTTTTTTTTGAGACAGAGTCTCACTCTGTTGCTGCAGACTAGAGCGCCATGGTGTCAGCCTAGCTCACAGTAACCTAAAAAGCTCAAGCAATCCTCCTGCCTTAGCCTCCCAGGTAGCTGGGACTACAGGTGCTTGCCACAATGCCCAGGCAGTTTTTCTGTTTTTAGTAGAGACAGGGTCTCGCTCTTGCTCAGGTTGGTCTTGAACTCCTGAGAGTTCTCTTGTCTGGGCTTCCTTGCACCTGACCCTGACTGGATCATTTTTATTGATCTGTCATGACATTCATTTCTCACTCTGTCAAAATTTTCTTTTACACTGATACATCATTTAATGACAGGTCTGTATTCAGAGAATAAGTCCTTAAGGCAATTTCATGGTCATACAAGAGTGTACCTCCATAAACCTAGATGGTGTAAGCTCCTGCGTACCTAGACTATATGGGGTAGTCTGTTGCTCCTAGACTATAAACCTATAGAACATGTTACTGCACTGAATACTGTAAGTGAACATGACATAGTGGCAAGGATTTATGTATCTGCACATGTCTAAACATAGGAAAGATACAGTAAAAATGAGATGTTATAATCTTTATAAGTAACTGTCATAGATGGGAATCCTCATTTAGTGTGGGCATATTTTTCTTTACATTTTTGAGCATAGTTTATATAATGGATGTTTCAAAATTATTGTTTGTTAGTAGTTTACCCAAAACATTTGGGTTATGTCAGGATCAGTGTCCATTGATTGTTTTTTCTTGACCATAAATCATGTTTTGCTCTTTCTTTGTATGTCTGGTAATACTGGATTATATTGCAAACATTGTAAATAATAGGTGTTAGAGACTGGATCCTGTTATAGCCCTCTGAAGGGGATTGGTTTTTGTTTTGTGGGGTTGGCCTTCAAATCCATTTTGGTTTTTTTTCTTTTTATATCTTTCTTTAATGTACTATCTATTACCATGGCTTAATGCATATCACCAAAAATTCTCCAGGGCATGAGGATTGGTTCTTAGTTTTAACTGGTAGTTACAGTATTCAGTACAGTAATATGCTTAACACTTGAAGTACATTCTCTAAACCTTAGGTAGGCTACTTACCTCAGTCCCATGTATGCATAGTTGAGGACTCTACCAAAGATTTGGAGTCAATTTATATGTGAAATTCAAGGATCTCCTTTTGTGGTTCTCTGATATCTGAAATTTGCCCCTTACTTTCCAGTTGTTGTCATGCTCTGAACTTTGTTCCTTGGTTCTTCAAGCCAATAATACTAAGTTGTAGCTACCACACTGACTGGGCCATCAGGCCAAAAAAGAAAAACGTTAACGACGTAAAAAACTGGAAAACCACCTAGTGCAGTTGCTCTGCCCAGGTGAAAATTACTCCCGGTCTCTGACTGCTTTGGTTACTCTGCAGTTATATAGACGTAGTTTTGAGTTTTTCCTGGAAGCTGTAAGTCTCATGGGTTTTTGAACTATTTCACTTTTATGAGTATTTTATTTTTTTAAGTCATTTTGTTTGGAAACAATTCTCTGTACTGTGAAGTAGTACAAGGAAGAGTCTTACCCTGTGCCCCACTACCCAATATTAACAAATATTGCCATTTTCTTCTGTGTGTATATAAGAAAGTAATCACTGTCTGCTGTTGGCCTCAAGTAGCAACAGCCTGTTGTATGTGTCTGTCTCTTCTCTCCCCTTTTTTGTGCTTTTATTCTATCCCATTCATACCCATAAAACTTGGTACAGAACTGTTGGGGTGTGTTGCAAATGCACATAAATGGTGTCATAGTAAGTGTTGTTCTGCACTTTCTCCTCAGCTGGTTTCCATGATTGTGTTGATACCTGTCAGTGTACTTCATTTTCACAGCCATGTGTTAGCCTGCAGTAAGCATAACTACTGTGAGGTGTTATTATTTTTTTCATTCCCCTATGGTGAATATTTAGTTCCCAGTTTTAAATATCACCTTTATAATCAAGGTTAAAAAAAACAAAATGCTAAGATATTATTTCCCTTTGTAGGTAAGCAAACGATGGGCTTTCCACTTCTGACTTATCAAGATCGATCAGACAACAAATTGTATCGTCTTCAGACTCCACAGAGTCCTTTAGTGAGACCTTGCATGTATGATTATTATGACATGGATAACTATCCAATTGGAACTAATGCCATTGTGGCTGTGATTTCTTATACTGGCTATGATATGGAAGATGCCATGGTAAGGTGTAGTTCCAGTCTCTATTTTTTAACTCTTCTATTTACTGGGAGATGACAGGAGGAATATTTTTGTGTCTCCAAGTACCTACTGTCTGACACATGATTGTTCTATTACATGTTTAGTTCCTGGTCTAAATTGAAAGTGAGGAATATTAACTAAATATTCAGATATTGCACATTTGAGTGCATACTATGAGTAAAAGTTGAATGAGTATAGTCTTAAGTAATCTTCCTTTTATATTTGTATGTGATTAGGGTTTAAATCATTTATATATGTCTGGGTTTGATTTAGAAAACTTGGGAAGAATTATAAAATCTGATCCCAGTTACCCTAGCAAGTAGCAAGTATTATAGCAAGTATTATAGTTCTACCAAATTTTATTTGGAAAACTCTCATTTGGCTTCACTCTCTTCAATTAACAATTCTTGAACCTCACAGATTGTGAATAAGGCCTCTTGGGAACGAGGCTTTGCCCATGGAAGTGTCTACAAGTCTGAGTTCATAGACCTCTCTGAAAAAATTAAACAAGGAGATGATAGTTTGGTGTTTGGAGTTAAACCTGGTGACCCACGGATTTTGCAGAAGTTAGATGATGATGGATTACCATTTATAGGAGCCAAACTGCAATATGGAGATCCATATTACGGCTACCTAAACCTCAACACTGGAGAGAGCTTTGTGATGTACTACAAGTAAGTTGAAGTATCGTTGCTATTTTTTAACAGGTAGTTCTCAGTGGAATTGCTAGAGGTCAGTGAAAGTTACCTTTTAGCAAGAAAATATTTGGAGAAAATAGAAGTGGTAGCTTAGTTATTATCTTAGTCCATTTTTGCTGCTGCAACAAAATACCTACAACTGTATCATTTTCAAGGAACAGAAATTTATTTGTGAGTCTTAGAGGCTAGGAAGTCCATAGTGAAGGTGCTGGCAGATTCAGTGTCTGGTGAGGACCCATTCCTCACAGATTGTGCCATCTGGATGTCTTCACATTGCAGAAAGTAGAAAGGCAAAAAGGGGTGAGCAGCTTCTTGCTCCTTTTTTATAAGGCCACTAATCTGTTTGTGAGGGTTGTAACCTCATGACTTAATGACCTTCTAAAGGCTTCATCTCTTTTTTTTTTTTTTTTTTTTT
>NW_003852543.1:931564-936103 GCF_000181295.1 Otolemur garnettii | reverse complement strand
CAGCCGTCATTGTTGTTTGGCAGGTCCGGGCTGGGGATTTGAACCCGCCACCTTAGGTGTACGTGGCTGGCGCCTTAGCCCGTTGAGCTATAGGTGCCGAGCCGGCTTCATCTCTTAATACCACCATAGTGGGGTTGGTGGTTAAGTTTCAACGTGAACTTGGGAGGGAACACAAACATTCGAACCAAAACCATTGTTGTCTCAGTCATAACTAAATTAGCTTTGCTTCAGTGAGACAGTGTCTGTTGTACTGCCTTTCCTTTTCTGTTTTTCTGTGATAATTTTTGAGAATTATCAGACGTAAAGCTGTATTCACATTTTATCATCAAATACACGTTAGGATTGTTTCCTAGCCAAAATGTTGAGTTCATTATGCCTCTTACTAAAAATAAATTTTTATTTTAGCTTCTTTTTACAACAATAAAATTGATTTTAGTAGATCTGTGTAATAGTTTTTCAGCTGCCTTTCTTGTGGCTGACTTTCAGATGAACATAATTCTGTAGTAAACACAATCAACAGCCCTATTCTTTTTTTTCGGTAGAGATAGAGTCTCACTCCATCACCCTTGGTAGGGTGCCGTGGCGTCACACAGCTCACAGCAACCTCAAACTCCTGGGCTTAGGCGATTCTCTTGCCTCAGCCTCCCGAGTAGCTGGGACTGCAGACACCTGCCACAATCCCTGGCTATCTTTTTGTTGCAGTTTGGCCAGGGCCAGGTTTGAACCCACCAACCTCAGTATATGGGGCCGGTGCCCTACTCACTGAGCCACAAGCACCACCCGGCAGCCCTATTCTTAAAGATTTTCAGGGATACAAACTTTATTTGTATTAGAGAATAGAGGTAAGAATAAGTCTGGGGAAAATCCTTTATATGAAACAATAATTATATCAACAAAACTAAAGTGTGTAGGCTTAAACAAATATAGTAGTTTGACTTTTTATATGGTTTGTTTTTTCCTAGGAGTAAAGAAAATTGTGTTGTGGATAACATCAAAGTGTGTAGTAATGACACTGGGAGTGGGAGATTCAAGTGTATTTGCATCACAATGAGAGTCCCTCGAAACCCAACTATTGGGGATAAATTTGCCAGTCGACACGGGCAAAAGGGCATTTTGAGCAGATTATGGCCAACAGAAGACATGCCTTTTACTGAAAGTGGGATGGTCCCAGACATTCTGTTCAATCCTCATGGTTTTCCATCCCGAATGACTATCGGTATGTTAATTGAGAGTATGGCTGGGAAGTCTGCAGCTTTGCATGGCCTCTGCCATGATGCCACACCCTTCACCTTCTCAGAGAACTCGGCCTTAGAATACTTTGGTGAGATGTTAAAGGCTGCTGGCTACAACTTCTATGGCACTGAGAGGCTATATAGTGGCATCAGTGGACTGGAACTGGAAGCAGACATCTTCATAGGTGTGGTGTATTATCAACGTCTACGCCACATGGTCTCAGACAAATTTCAAGTTAGGACAACTGGGGCAAGAGACAGAGTCACCAACCAGCCCATTGGAGGAAGAAATGTTCAGGGTGGAATCCGTTTTGGGGAGATGGAGCGGGATGCCCTTTTAGCTCACGGTACATCTTTTCTCCTTCATGACCGCCTCTTCAACTGCTCTGACCGATCGGTAGCCCACGTGTGTGTAGAGTGTGGCAGCTTGCTTTCTCCACTGTTGGAGAAGCCACCCCCATCTTGGTCGGCAATGCGCAACAGGAAATACAACTGTACTCTGTGTAATCGCAGTGACACTATTGATACTGTTTCTGTGCCTTACGTTTTTAGGTATTTTGTAGCTGAACTAGCAGCTATGAACATCAAAGTGAAACTGGATGTCGTTTAACTTGATCTATTGGATTTTTCAAAATGTAACTTTAGTTCAGTGAACCTGTTATCACTAGATTACACTTGTGTTTTTTCAAGTAAGTTGAAATTCTCACCCAAGACTTGGGCTGGATCCAGTGACTGATGCCTGTAATCTTAGGACTTTGAGAAGCCACGGTGGGAAGATTGCATGAGGCTAGCAGTTTGAGACCAATGTGAGCAAGAGCAGACCCTATCTCAACAACAACAATAAAAACAGAAAAATTAGCTGGGTGCGGTGGTGCGCACCTGTAGTTCCAGCTATTCTGAAGGCTAATGCAGGAACCCAGGAAGGGTTGCAGTGAGCTATGTTGATGCCAGTGCACTCTAGCTGCATCAACAGAGTAAGACTCTCAAACAAAACAAAACAAAGCAAAAATAAATAAATGACTTGGCAACCAAGGTTCTGAGTCTCTCTGGTATACTAACTACTGATCTGGAATTTTGGTATATTTGTTTTAAAAATTTACATATGTTTTCTTTAAAAATGAAATACTGATACGTAGAAGAACAGACTGGGAAAAGTCTCCTTTCCAGCCAGACATTCCCTATTCCCTAGAACAGACTGGGAAAAGTCTCCTTTCCAGCCAGACATTCCCTATTCCCTGCTTTTAACAGGCAGTGACCATCACACACCTGTTAGTAGTCAGAACGGAGCTGTACAATACAAATACAATGTAAGCCATGGAGATCAGTTTGTATGTTCTCATAGCCACGTTTTTACTTTAGTGAAAACCAAGAGGTAGAGTTCAGGTCAATTCTGACCTTAAAAAATACAGTATTTTTTTTTAACTGCTTTATTGAAGTATAATTGTTATACAAAAAACTACATACATGTGTTTATACAATTTGATGGGTTTGAATATATGGACACAACGATGATTATCACCACAAAGTAATAAACATATTCATCATCTCTAAACGTTTCCTTCTGCCTCTGCTTTTTGGTGTGTGTATGTGGTCGAAAAGTCTCACTTTTCAGCCTCAGTAGAGTGCTGTGGTGTCATAGCTCACAGCAACCTCCATCTCTTGAGCTCAAGTGATTCTCTTGTCTCAGCCTCCCAAGTAGCTGGGATGATAAGTGCCACCACAGTGCCCAGCTATTTTTAGAGATGGGATCTTGCTCTGCTCAGACTGGTCTCGAACCTGTGGGCTCAGGTAATCCACCCCCTTTGGCCTCCCAGTATTCTGGGATTACAGGCTTGAGCCATCTCGCCTGGCAACGCAAGATCTCTTTTAAACTTTTTAAGTGAATAATATACAGTATTAACTATAGGCACCATATTGTAGCAGATCTCTAGAACTTACATAATTAAAGCTTTCTATCTATTGCACAACACCTCTCCATTGCAACCGCCCTTCTACTCTGTTCTATGTGTTTAACTATTTTAGATAACTCATGTAGTGGGACTATGCGATATCTTTCCTTGTCTGACTGGTTTATTTCACTTAGCATAATGTCTTCAAGATTTATCCACGTTGTTGCATGCAGTAGACTGATACTCTACTGGATGTATATCCCACATCCATTAGTGGACATTAGGGTTGTTTCCACATCTTAGAAATAATTTTAATATTATATTTATTTTAAAGTAATACAGCCAAAATATCATTTCTTTCAACATTTAATGAATATAAGAAGTTTTTTAAAAATAATTTACCTTTCTTCATACTAAATCTCTGAAGTCCAGTCTGTCTTATGTTTGGTCTGCACTTAGTTTTTTTGTTTTTTTGAGACAGTCTCACTATGTTGCCCTCGGTAGAGTGCTGTGGCATCACAGCTCACAGCAACCTCAAATTCTTGAGCTTAAGCCATTCTCTTGCTTCAGCCTCCCAAGTAACTGGGACTGTAGGCACCTGCCGTAATGCCCTGCTATTTTCTTGTTGCAGTTGTCATTGCTGTTTAGCTGGCCCGGCCTGCACTCAAACCCACCAGCCTCGGTGCATGTGGCTGGCACTGTAACCACTGTGCTACATGGGCACTGAGCCTGCACTTAGCTTTTTTGGCATTGTTTATATTGAGCTGCTCTCATATCAGTCTGTAGAGGGCTGCTTATTCTTTTTCTCAACTGCCCCCATTATAAACACTGCTGGCAGTAGATAATTTTATACATACTGTTATATAAAAGGCTTTTTTCACATGTATGTATATGTGTATATATATATATGACTTTTTGATGATTACTAAGATAATATTTTCCTGAGTGTGGCTTTGATTGGTCTATCACTCTTTATAAAGCAAATAGGAATGGACAGAAAAATCTATTCATTCAAGATATAGCTTGGCTTTGCTTCATGAAACTGGTTGAAAAATATAAGGAAAAACACCCGGAATGTACTGGCTAGTAACACCCCCTCCTGTAAATAGAATCCCAGCTTTCTTAATCCATTCCAGTCTCTGCCTTATAATCCCATAGCTGAAGTCTGTTGTTCAACTCTCTCAACTTTATTTTTTAGCAGTGCTAAAAATTGTTAAATTTTTTTTTAATTTTTAATTTTAAATTGTATAATCACAACTAAGAAATTGGCATTGGGACAATCCACAGAGCTTGTTCCTGTTTCACCAGTTTTACATGGACTGATTTTTTTTTTTTTTTTGAGACAGAGCCTCAAGCTGTCCCCCTGTGTAGAGTGCCGTGGCTTTACAGCTCACAGCAACCTCCAACTCCTGGGCTCA
>NW_003852543.1:928423-930577 GCF_000181295.1 Otolemur garnettii | reverse complement strand
GGTTTGAGACCAGCCTGAGCAAGAGCAAGACCCCATCTCTAAAGTAGCAGGGCATTGTGCTGGGTGCCTGTAGTCCCAGCTACTTGGGAGGCTGAGACAAGAGAATCACTTGAGCCTAAGAGTTTGAGGTTGCTGTGAGCTCTAATGCCATGGCACTCAACCCAGGGTGACAAAGAGAAAGACTCTGTCTAAAAAAAAAAAAAAAACTAGTCATACATAGTGAGATTCTGTCTCAAAAAAGCAAATCAACAAAACAAATAATAGGTTAGGCTTAAGTGAAGTGCTCCAAATGTTTGTATGGTGCTATTGAATTCTTGCTGTACTACCATGGAGAAAGTCAAAGCTGCCTTTTCAATTTCATGCATTCCAAATGCAGAAAAAGAGTCCTGAACACTGAAAAGAACTTTGAATTGTGATATATACAAGTTTTTTTTCTTAATAATATCACATCTAGGGCGGCACCTGTGACCTAGTGGGTAGGGCGTCAGCCCCATATACTGAGGGTGGCAGGTTCAAACCCGGCCCTGGCCAAACTGCAACAAAAAACTAGCTGGGCATTGTGGAGCCTGTAGTCCCAGCTACTCAGGACGCTGAGGCAAGAGATTCGCTTAAGCCCAGGAGTTGGAGGTTGCTGTGATGCCATAGCACTCTACCAAGGGTGATAAAAAAATATTAATAATGATAATATCACATCTACTATGTTTGTGTGATACAACTTTATGAATGAAATAGCCTAAGTTCATAGTCTGGCATTTAAAGTGGAGTACCTGGTAACAGGGCTTCAGATAACCAAGTGTATAATGTCCTGATCATCTAGGAGGGAATCACTTGTATATGTTCTCACTACACAAGATGAAAAGACCAGTGTGATTTACAGAAGGGTCAGGTTGGAACCTGCTATGCCTTTTCTTCCTCATTGGCACTTCCACATCTCCAGTTTCCACGTGTCCCTGTCAGTCTGTGAGAACAAAACAGGTTGCAAATATTTGCTATAAAAGGCCTTTCGTCTGCTTCTGGTAAGGGCTTGGTTTTGCCACATTTGCCAAGTCAGTCCAGACTCTTGGTCTGTCCATATGTAATCTTTAGTGTCTGGCAGCTTAACAAGGAGAGCCAGTGAGCTACCCCAAGTTCCAGAGGCCTGGCTTGAGAGCTGTCCATAATATCTAGTGATTAGACATGTGTTGATATCATGAAGGTTAGTGTCAGCACCACCTAAAAGGTGTAAGAATGCCATCTGTGGAATTGAACTGTAGATTTTGATTGCAATATTGCCCTAGTATGTTACCCAGAAAAGATAAAAATTCTTTCTACTGACTTTATCTTGAACTTCCATAGAAGAGAATTTTCTGTGTCCAACTGACTCACAACGAAGAGAAATGGCATAATGGTTCTTCCCCAGTGGCGGATGCCACATCTCCTCGTACATCATCTTCTGAACTGGTTTCACCAAGCACTCATATTGGCAGAAATGAAAACTAGCTTAGGTTCCTTTGAATGATCTAGATGTTGGCATAACCAGCAATCAGATCGATTAGTGTGGCCAGGGCTTTTAAGGCTGGTGTAAAGGAATGCCAGGTCTGTGCTTGACCTGTTGGAAAGCAGTAAGAGCAAGGCATAGTTTGAAACAGGCGTCCTCAGGCGCTGCGGGCCACGTGTAGCCCGCCGAGTGTTTTTGCCGCCACTGCCTATCTTGCTTAGACAACTCGTCCCGGGGCCGCAGTCCAGCCCTCCAACGGTCTGAGGCACAGTGAACTGGCCCCCTGTTTAAAAAGTTTGAGGACCCCTGGAAAGATTAAAAGGGAGAACGGGATAGGTTGACACAGTCTCCATTCAGCTTCTAATATACAATCCTTGAAGGGGTAGTTTTAAAAGAAATGGTGTTTAGGGCGGTGCCTGTGGCTCAGTGGGTAGGGCACCAGCCCCAGATACTGAACCAGGCCCCGGCCAGCTAAAACAGCAGTGGCGACTGCAACAAAAATAGCTGGGCATTGTGGCAGGCGCCCATAGTACCAGCAACTTAGGAGGCTGAGGCAAGAGAATTGCCCTAGCCCAAGAGCTGGGGGTTGCTGTGACCTGTGACACTACAGTACTCTACTGAGGGTGACAATGTGGACTCTGTCTCAAAAAAAAAAAAAAAAAAAAAAAAAAAAAAAA